>NW_026652446.1:0-56542 GCF_009828535.3 Hylobates moloch
TCTTGCTTTTCTATTTGAAATTTACAGTTAGGGAGCTACAGATTATAATCAATCTGCCTATTTTTTTTATTTTTGATACATAACAATGATACTCATTACTTTAAAAAATAAGCAAGCTGGTTCCTAAATCATATTTTACTTCAGAGAAGATGGCAAAATTCTCCTCTAGGGTCCTGGACTCTGGCAGAAAGATGCGAATAAACCAGAAAAACAGATGATACAACAGGTATGTCCACTGTGCACTCAGAGGCACAATTTCTTTTTATATGATATTAGGCTACAATGACAAAATGCTTTTAGATTGTGTGCACATATTTTAAATAGAATTATTTAAATCCATTATGAAGACTGGATTCCATGAATTAATAAAAATGCAATTCCTTGTTTCTACGTTTACATGTATGCAAGTTTCTGAAAGTTAAAGGGTGCATTCTCTATCTTTTGAGAGCTACAGGATGTTTTATGTTAACTGTCTGTAGCACCTATTTCACAACTATAAACCTATCCCAATGAGCAGAATGAATGTATGTACGAGGAACCAGGTTCAATGGCACTTTGCCCCAAAATACTTAACCCTGAGCATCTAGGTTGTACTGTTATCGGTAAAATTAACAGAGAACCAGACTGGCAATATGTACGATGTGGCTTAAGATATTTTAGAACAATGTACGAAAACATACATCACAGTATGAAATAGTGAAAACTTGGAAGCTATTTTATCCATACAATGAAGACTGCAGCCAATTTTAAATGCTGTAGAAATCAATCTGCTAATAGGAAGGTGTTCACAACACATTGTTTGTAGGGGGAAATAACAGGTTAACACGGACGTGCATGCTGTGATACTCTGTGCAAAACTAGGCATTTTTTTTTCCACAAAGAGTCTAGAAGAACATACACCAAAGTGTTCATAGTGATTTTGATAAAGTAGGTAGAAAGGAGAATCTTTTCATTTATCAATGCTCCAAGAATTTTTTAATGATGCTTGTGTTAGGAGAGGGGAAAAATAGTACACAGAACAAAGAGCATCTTAAGGGCAATCTGATCACATCTGTGTCAAATAATCTAACGGAAAAATGTGAATCAGATCATGGATATCTGGTCAAGGGTAATCCTATTAAATAAAACCCCTCTCTATGAGTACCCGATATGGGTCACTGGCTGTGACAATCTCTCTTCTAAAGCTGTGCTACAGCTCTCAGAAAAAGGTGTGAGCTGTTCTAGGCCCTTCGCTCAAGGCCCAGCGGCACCAATGGACAGTGGTGGTGGGGACTGTGAATCTCCTAGAAGCTATTTTCAGTTTCAGAACGTATCACAGAATCCCAAGTCTGAAAAAGAACTTTGAGAAGTTCAGCTCTGACTCAGGCTTGTACTGTATCTAAACATCCCTGTAGATCAGAGGCTTCAAAATATCAAAACTTGGTATTTTTTTATTGCACTATATCCTTCAGCTAATTATCCCAGGATTTCCTCTCTCAAACAGTTGGTAAAAATACATTCATTTGGAACAACAGGATGATAGGAATAGATAAGGTCAGAATTAGACAGAACTGTGTCTGAGTCAATGAAAAACAAAAATTGCTGAGTATTTTAAAATCACCATTACTGAAGAGAGTATTCCTTTGATAAAGTCTGTTACCTCTGACCCTTCCTTTCCATTACCACCACCAGCAGCAACACCCTAGTTCAGGAGCTAGTCAAGTCACTTCTAGATTCTGAAAAAGTACAGGACCCATTTACCCTGCCTGCCGCCCCTGTCATCTCCCTTCTGTCCACTCTACCCTGCACATGCAGACCATATAATTTAGTTCTGGAACCTCACTCCCACTAAGCCACTACACACTCGCTCACAGAACAGTGATTCTTCAAGCAGAAGCACCAATAAGAGATGGGGAACAGAGGACTTAGCACTGTGAGGGGAGTCATTCTACAACACTAACCATTCAGGTTAGAGTTTCTCCAGATATGTGCAGGAACTATCAGCAACTGAATTAAGTGGGGTGCTTGTTTAAAAACGCAGATTCCTCACAAATATTCACAGCAGCATTACTCAAATAGCTCAAAAAGGAGAAACCATCCAACAGAAGAATGGACACACAAAAATGTATCCATTTTATGGATGCGTAGCTTAAATGTATCCATTTTATGGATACATTCCTTAAAAAGGAATAAAATACTGATACATGCTACAACATAGATGAGCCCTGAAAATATTATGCAAAGTAGAAAAGGCCCATTAGGGAAGGCCACATAATATATGATTCCCTTTATATGAAATGTCCAGAATAGGCAAATGTTTAGAGACAGAAAGTAGAGTGGTGGTTGCTTGGGGCTGGGGTTGACGGTGGGAAGTGACTGCCAATGGCTATGAGGTTTCTTTTAGAAGGGACAAAAACGTTCTAGAATTTGCTAGTGGTGGTGGTTGCACAATGCTGATGTTCTAGAATTTGCTAGTGGTGGTGGTTGCACAACGCCATGAATATGCTAAAAATATTAAATTTTACACCTTAAATGCATGAGCTGTATGACATGTGAAATCTATCTCAATACAGCTGTTTAAAATCCAGAGCCCTCAATTCTCACTTAGATCTACTAAACCAGAATCTCTGAAGGGAGGCCTAGATATCCTCCCTTTGAACAGAAAGAGCAGGCAGTGTGCATTCTCACGAAGTTCTCCAGAAAATTCCTTAGTACACTAAAGTTAGCACTGCCTTTGATCTTTTCTGAACCTTAAAGGCTATACCAGTGTATTTCCTTTCAGGTGCAGTGACTCACGCCTGTAATCCAGCACTTTGGGAGGTTGAAGAGGGAGGACAGCCTGAGGAAAGGAGTTCGAGACCAGCCTGGGCGACACAGTAAGAGACCCACTCTCTAAAATATTTAAAAATTAGCTAGGGCCGGTCACGGTGGCTCACGCCTGTAATCCCAGCACTTTGGGAGGCTGAGGCAGGCGGATCACGAGGTCAGGAGATCGAGACCATCCTGGCTAACACGGTGAAACCACGTCTCTACTAAAAATACAAAAAATTAGCCAGGCGCAGTGGCGGGCGCCTGTAGTCCCAGCTACTCGGGAGGCTGAGGCAGGAGAATGGGGTGAACCCGGAAGGCAGAGCTTGCAGTGAGCCGAGATGGTGCCACTGCACTCCAGCCTGGGTGACACAGCAAGACTCCGTATCAAAAAAAAAAAAAAATTTAGCTGGGTGTGGTGGGGATACTGAGGTGGGAGAACCAGGAGTTCAAGGACCCAGGAGTTCAAGGGTGTAGTAAACTATGATTATGCCACTGCACTTCACCCTGAGCAACAGAGCGACAATCCTGTCTCTAAAAAATGATTCTGGCCAGGTGCAGTGGCTCATGCCTGTAATCCCAGCACTTTGGGAGGCCAAGGTGGGAGGATCGCTTGAGCCCAGTAGTTCCAGACCAGCCTGGACAACATAAAAAGATGCCGTCTCTACAAAAAAGAAAAAAGTAGCCAGGTGTGGTGGTGCACACCTGTCGTCTCAGCTTATAATCTCAGCTACTCAGAAGGCTGAGGTGGGAGAATCACTTGAGCCCAGGAGGCAGAGGTTGCAGTGAGCCATTATCATGCCACTGCGCTCTAGCTTGGGCAACAGAGTGAGACATTGTATAAACAAAACAAAAAAATCTAATGTATTTCCTACTCTGTCCTACACAACCCTCCCATGTGACCAGTGTCCTGATGCTGGGGAGCACAGAGACTGCTGCTGAGCTTTTGCTCTTGCTACTCTCTCCTCCTCTTTTCCAGAACACCTACAGTTCTGTCCAGGTAGTGCTACTTAAAGCTACATCAAGATTACTACCGTTCCCAATAACCTCTACAGAGAACCCTTGGGGTCTTCCTATCCTCATGCATGAAAGGAGGGTGATGGACTGGATAATGACTAGACTTTCTCCCATACCTGAAATTATGAGCCTCTCTGAGAGATACTCAAGAAAGACTCCAGGCAAACAGCCTTTCCTCCATTCAGTCCACGTTTTACATTCACATAATAATGTGTATTGAGCAATTTTCTCCCCCACTTAATAATGTGTGGGGAAGCTAAATATATTAAGGAAGAATCTTTTTTTTAAGGCTCAGAAAATGTATACCTAACACAAGGTAGAGTCCAGCATATGACAGGGGCTCAGGCATTTGATGAACTCCTTAACTGATACCCAAAAAGTCAATCCTTTAGCTTGAATCTCTTCCTGGATCTCCAGGTTTGTTGAGGTATCCATACAGGGCTTTTGCATGGAGAGACCTGTCATTCTGTGCTGCTCTGTTTGACAGAGAAGGTTTGCTGTTCTTCTACTCCAGGATGATACTATCAACCACTATCATAAACACTTGAAATGTGCATTGTTTTTTCTATCAGTAATGATGGCTTTATGACAGCATTTGAGAGAAACTTAAGGTTAGAGGTGCCATGCATGGTCATGAAATGAACACAGATAACTAACTCATCTTATAATCAAATTTACAACCTTATTTGAGGCAATCTAAAGCCATCCGTTATAGCGCTCCCCTACCCCCTCACCTCCCTAACACACACACACACACACACACACACACACACACACACACACACACAGATACCCCACTAAAGTCAGGGCACTGTGAGTAATATTACTAGAAGCTACACAATTTTGACCATTTCTCTTTAGTGACTACTCTTGTCAAGATGACTAAATACAAATTCCATATGAAAATGTGTGTTAAGAGGTATTTCCTACAAATAAAAGCCAACTTTTGAAGATAATTTTTGCACCATATTTAACAGATATGAATATGTATTCTTATATGTTTAGCAACTGTAGTGACAAAGTTACTTCCTAAAGCTAAAATTAAGATGCTCCAAAGCAAATATACACAAATATGCATGCATGCATACACACATACACAAACGCACACACACTTTTCAGAACACTAGGAAACTACAAAGTGCTTGATACTACAATGCTCATCTCTAAATCTATTTTTAAAATTCTGACTTCTGTAATTTCTAATCATATTTTTTCATATATCTGCAAATTAAGGGAAAATATCTACCTTTTCTTCCATATGTACTGCCTCTATTCACATTTTAAAATTATACAGATAGAGCAAAACCTTGGTAATTCAAATTAATTGGAGAAAAAAGGCCCATCTAAATGTATGAAAAGAAGCGTTTGCAACAAGAAATTTAAATGCAGCTAAAACTTTCAACAGCATTGCCAGGTGGAAATCCTCTGTACTTAACAGATAAGACATACTTGTATCTATAACAATTACTACTTAAAAAATATTTTCCCAAATACTTCAGAAGAGTTTTATTATATTCTACTCCTTCTCTCCACTTCCCCAAGCCCATCCTTGTTTTACTTATTTCCCAAATTCTTCATAGGCAATGAAGAAATTACTGGGATGAAAAGTAGTTATATAGGTTCAGTATTCCTCACCTGAAATGCTTGGGACCCTAGGTGTTTCAGATTTCAGATCTGAATTTTCAGATTTTGGAATATCTGCATATACATAATACAAGGTATCATACACCGATATCTTGGGGATGCGACCCAAGTCTAAACATGAAATTTCTGTTTCACATACACCCTTATACACATAACCTGAAGATAATTTTAATATTTTAAACAATATTGTACATGAAACAAAGTTTTGGCTGCAACCAGTCACACGAGGTTGGGTGTGGAATTTTCCACGGTGGCATCCTGTCGGCACTCAAACAGTTTCAGATTTTGGAGCATTTTGGATTTTCAAATTGCAGATGCTCAATCTGTATTATCTTCAGTACCCGGATCACACAAGGTAAATAATTTAGTTTTGTGAGCTGGATCCTAAGTA
Source organism: Hylobates moloch (assembly GCF_009828535.3). Taxonomy (NCBI): domain Eukaryota; kingdom Metazoa; phylum Chordata; class Mammalia; order Primates; family Hylobatidae; genus Hylobates; species Hylobates moloch. The sequence continues at coordinate 5,840 of NW_026652446.1, forward strand.
ATAGGAAAAAACTGAAAGGGTGCCATTTCAGTTCATTTTCACAACCCTATCCCACTCCATGAGCAAGGAAAGTGATTAAGAATACTGCTCTGGAGAGGCAGGAAACTTGGATTATTCTGTTCCCACCAAGAACTATTTCTGTGTTCCTAAACACAAGTCCTTCTCCATCTCCTTGCTTTTTTTTTTTTTTTTTTTTTGGTCACAGCCCTAGGTTTCCTCTCACATGCCCACTCTACTGACTTTGGTGCCTGCCTAGAGTGCAGAGTTGAGAAAGATTCACTGCCCTCGCTCAGTGATAATTAGAGATGGCGGTCAAGGTCATGGGATTAAGGAGCTAGGAGATGCACGTCACATATTTGCCATCCGCTGGTTAGAAAAAAGCACCAAGGACACGCCTGCTCAAGTTTTCTCAGGAACAACAGTAGCAGAAAAGAGGAGGCACGTTTGAAGTTGGACAAGTTGTAGAGACAAAGATAAAGTCTCTGGCTTCCACTTCTAATTCATTCAACATTTCAGAGATAATATTCATATCTGGAAATTCAGAATTGACTAATTTTAAAATTTTTAAAGCAATATCTAACAATTCACATATCAGGATTAAACACAACCGTTCAACTCATATAACAGCCATCACAACTGACAGATATCACACCCAAAACACTGATACAAATGAATTATATATGTCGAAATCATATTTGTCATTAATGTTGTAAAAAGTTGAGATGGCCGACCTGGGAATTCATTCCCTCAGTTGTTCAAACATTTACTCGGTATCTTATGCAGCTGGCACTGTGCAGACCCTAGAAACATAAGTTTTCCACTTATGGCTGACTTTGTAATTGAGCTATTCAAGAGATTTTTAAATAATGAATTGACACTGAGATTTTCAAACCTCCATGTCCTTGATCTTCACAAGACAGCCTTATTAGAATCTTGATTTTTTTAATGTTCCAAGAGCCTTCTGTCAGAGATATTAAGATAGTGCTATGACTGAAATCATATTAATGGCAAAAACCACAATTACTTTTGTGCCCACCCAATAATTTAAAATCTTCATACTGCTGAGGGCTTAATACACCCTACATTCGATTTGTGCATGGTATGTGTTGTGCAGTCCCCTACCTTCGATCAACTGATGACTCAGTACTGATCTTCCCAGGGAAATCCTCCAAACCTCTGCGGACAGCTGTGCCACATTGCATCCTGTTTCCAACATTCACTAAGGACATTTCCTCATCCCTAATAATTCTTACTGTTTTTTTCTAGGGTTTAAGAAGATCCTATGGTAAAATATCTTGCCCCTAGTTTTATATTGCACTCCTATAACACACATTTTAAAAGATTTCCCTACGCTCTTGATTCAAATACTTAATTCGGAAACAAGAATGAGTAAAGTAATAATAATAACAATTTGTGCTGAACGAATTTTTACTTTTACTTTGCAAATTAAATAATAATTTGTGCTGAACTAAATTTTACTTTGTCCTATGGGTATTAGTTGCTCACTATGAATTTTCAGAGCTCACAGGACACTGAAGATCCCATTTATCCAAAACTAATTCTGTGAAATTCAATACCATGACAAGTCAGTGCTCTTGTCAATGCCTTTTTTGTCCCGTAGAAAGTTAATTTATCACTTAAAACAGAACCCTGAATATTATTTGGCTATTGTCTGTAAATTTTAAAATCTTACAGTTGGATAAATGAGTAAAAATATTACTATTTTTATAGCTTTTGTACAAGCTAATCATTTTAAGCATCACACATTCCACAGGAGAATACTGTCAACACAAACAATCATACAATCATAATGGCTACCTTTTGTAGAATTTATTTAAAATGTGGTTTTTAAATGATCAATTGCATTTCTTTTTTAGATTTCACTACCTAAAATTTATCTTTTTATTTATAAAAAAGTGTAACACTGGCACCTACTTTTAAATCAATTTATGAAACCATTCTCTTTTGTAGGATAAGTATTGTCATTGAAATATACATCCTATAAAATACAGTTTAAAGAAATGTAATAGCTATATACAAAACATTTCAAACATTTATATTCAGCAAATCAATTGCATTTCAAAATGTAATTACGAAGGTATAGATTTGTGTGATTTGATGTATGGATATTACATTTAATTTAAAACATACTTTACAAGGGATTCATTCTAGCACAAGAGACACTGACTGAAACCCACATGATACTGAGGAAAGATGACCGTGGTGGCCATCTGGAGATTTGGGTTTCAGTTCTGTTACGTATGCTAGCTGCATAAGTTAAGTTTCTCAGTCTACATTTATTTGCAACATAAAAAGGTTGGACTAGACTACCTGCAAATTCCCTTCTAATATGAACTTCTATGGTACCAGTGCAGCAGTTTTGCTAATCTGGGATTCAAGTCGTAAATAAAGGCCTACTTGGAGGAAATTTTCCCTAGAAAGTACCTTGTTTAGCCACATAACTTTATAGAAAAATTACAATAGCTGTACAACACTCATTTAGGTCACACCTTGAATGATAAGCATTTTTAGGCTGTCAGCTTTTCCAGGAACAAGATGTGGCAGGCAATTTCCTGGTTCTAAGCATATTACTTACTCTGAAAAAAAACGAATGGCTGAGGTGATGAATGATAAAAGCTTCAAGATCCATGAACCAAAGTGGTATATACTACATTCTCATTTCTTACTAATGTGGACTATATTCTCTTGCAGATTTCTAATTATTTAGAGATCTCCAATTATTTGGAGATCTAGAGCTAGGGCTCTCAAATTCTCAATCAGCCTTCACGTGCTACAGAAAGATCACAAATGGAGAACCATTTAATTCTTATAGCCCCTGGCAAATACCAAAGATTACAAATCATATTTTTACATCAGCATTAATTTTTCCCCAGTGAGCGTTTGATTTCATTTCCAGCATGTTACAACCTATACAAGTTTTTAAAATGCAACAACAGGACTTAAAAATTTGCAACGAAATTTGAAAAAAAATTTTTTTTTTTTTTTAATCAGCAGCACCTCTGAGATTATCTATTCCATCCCTTATTTTTCAGAGGTCACACCACTGATTAATGGCAGGATAAGGTCTCTTGCTTCTCAAATTACTTCAAATTTCTAAGTATATTTTCCACCTAAGTTTACAAAGGAAATCTAACCAAGTTATAAGCTCTTCTAACGCCCACACACATATGCACTCATTCTTACTTATCAAATTCCAAAATGTTAATTATCCCACTGTCTTTCCCTATTACATCAGCCTCTATGTGAGAAGGCCCAAAGCTGGCAAGTACTACAGCTCACAGAGAAAACAAGTATTATCTATGTGAATAACAGCAAGTCTCTAAAAGACCAACAGCAGAAGAAAAAGATGGCTTCAATCAAGCTGATAGTTTATAATATAGGCAAGGTAAGTTATGCACCTTAACTAGAAGTACATTACCTAAAAATAGGAAATCAATTCTTTTCAAAAAAGGTATGTTTATTTTCTAAACAAAAGAAAGATGACTCAAAATTATCCTTCTCATTCTGCTTTGGTTCTACACTGTTTTGAGCATGCCACTTCCTTCCATCCCTGGGAGTGGCTTGGAAGAAATGGAACTATAACTCTGGTAAAGGTGAGGAAAAGCAAGAAGCCATGTGAAGCCAGGAACTCACTACCTGTGGTGTCTGTTTTTTAATAAATCTATCCAGGTGAAAATTTCTAACGTATGTGACATAGGAAAAATACCCTGCTACATGCTAATACATCTTCTGTAGCAAACTTCCATCAAGCTTGAGAAACTCTGAGTTGAAGAGCTAGAAGTTCAAAGAACTTTTAATATACACTGAGAATCTCCCCAAGGCCGAACATTTTTGAACACACAAACTTTTTAAGATCTGATGTTCACTAGAGAATGCCTTTTGGATAACTTAATTCTTTTCAACTCTCCTAATGAGATTATGTGAAATCCCAATTTTATAAAGATTATATGAAAATAAGAAATGTTATTAGCATTTCACTTACATAGTTCCTTTAAATAAGAACTTAGGCCAACTTTTACATAAAGAGTCACATAATCAAACAGGCAATTCATGAGTCTAAAGGACTAATTGTACAATCTAATTTATCCATATAATAACAAAATACGAGTCACAGTTCCACATTAAACATGGCTTGAAATTGCCAATTTTCCAATGTACCCTTGGAAGCATATGCCATTTGTTCTTTATATTAAAAGGGATGCAGAGCTTTTTTTTTTTTTTCTTTTTTTTTTTTTAAAGACCAGGTCTTGCTCTGTCATCCAGGCTGAAGTGCAGTGGCAGGATCATGGCTCACTGCAGCCTCTACCTCCTGAGCTCAAGCAAACCTCCTACCTTAGCCTTCCAAGTAGCTGGGACTACAGGTGTGTGCCACCATACCCAGCTAATTTTTAATTTATTGTAGAGATGTCATCTCATTATGTTGCCCAGGCCAGTCTCAAACTTCTGGCTTCAAGTGATCCTCCTACCTCAGTCTCCCAAAGTGCTGGGAATACAGGTGTGAACCACCAGCCTGGCCCAGAGCTATTAATGTTTAGGTCTTAGACAACAAATCTCAAGCATTCATTTCTCCTGGATGAAATATCACTTTTTACAAGTAATATTTTTTAAATCTTTTGCAATTTCTGCCACCTTTACAAACAGAAAAATAAAAGCTCTCTAGAATAGAGACTATATATACACCTATAGGGCCCTTCTAATGCTGTATCTGAGAAATAAGCAATGTGGCCACGCACTTTTAACATCCGAATCCATTATGCATTAATAGTTCAACAAAGGAAGCACTTTTCCCCAGACTCACATTCCATGCTACCACTTCCACAGTCAAAGCACTGAGGTTAATTCCTTTGAATTGCTATCTCTTCTCTTCTGCATACCATCAGCAATCATAACCATAATCATAAAAAGTCTAGACCTCAAAGAAGCAGAGGTCTTAGATAAACACATCAAGGGGCTGCAAGTTTCAATTGCCTAACAAGGGCCATGGAGGCAATGTCAAAGTGGTCGACCTTTCCTTTTTTATTTCCTTTCAAAAAACATGGCTGAATATTTCTTCATATTTAAAAATTAAAGAATGTAAAAGATGGGAAAAAGCAACTGACAACTCAGCTTCAGTATCAAGAGTCAACAGAGAGTCAGGGGGACTGTGGTAAAGCAGAGAGCAAATGCCCTTTCTAAACAGTGAGCTGCTATTTAGTTCAAGACCTTCACTAACCATATAGGAATGCAGGCCATGTTGTCAGATCTTTCAGTTTCTAAAGAAAAAAACAAAACAAACAAACCAAAAAAGCTAGAAATCTTATTTTACGTGAAATCCCTTAGTTCTTAAATGTTGCTTGCAAAGTTTTTAAAACACTGTACAAAAACAAACGCAAAAATATCTGTAGGCCACATCCTGAAGCCCAACTTTACAAATTCAATTTCATTGATCAAATCAAATGAGGCAAGCAGTATCATCCAAAGATGTCCCACCACTTGCTCAAGCTGAAAACATAATCTAAGATCAAGGAGATGATCTCATCACCTTGTAGCACCATGTATTTACCACATGTTGATTCATTTCATCACCAAATTTACTATGGAGCTGGAACACCTACTATGCATTAATATGCTGTTCCAGAAATTGAAACTTCACCAGTGCCCAAGACAAAAAAAGAAAGGCAAAAATTCTTGTTCTCATTAAGTTTACATTCTCGTAAGGGGAAAGAAACAATGAACATAATAAGTAAATTATGTAGCAAGAAAACGGTACATACTATTTTAAAAAACAGAACAGAGAAATTGAAATAAGGAGCACTAACTACATAGTCTCCTACCTTATGAAAGTTTTATTTGGGGCCAAAATCTTTTCTAAGGAGATAAGAAGCTGAACATGGCCAAACCATGTAACTGGACAAATTAATCTTGAATGTCTCAGTTTCCTTATCCATAAAGATACTGTTGCCTGATCTATGTAGCCCCAACTTATGTTGAAGACAACCATTAGCTAAATATTTGAGTGAACAAAAGTGAAAATAATAACACTATTTTAGTGGTAGAAGCACAATACTGCCTCATAAATCTTTCCAGAGATTCAGAATATACGTGTGTGTGTGTGTGTGTGTGTGTGTGTGTGTGTGTGTGTGTGTATGTATATATATATATATATATATTTTTTTTTTTTTGAGACAAGGTCTCACTCTGTCACCCAGGTTGGAGTGCAGTGGCACCATCACAGCTCACGGCAGCCTTGACCTCCCAGGCTCAGGTGATCCTCCCACCTCTGCCTCCCGAATAGCTGGGACTACAAGCGTACACCACCACGCCCAGCTAATTTTTTTTATTTTTTTGTAGAGACGGGGTTTTACAACATTGCCCAGCCTGGTCTCAAACTCCTGGCCTCAAGCAATCCTCCCACCGTGGCCTCCCAAGCTGCTGGGATTAAAGACGTGAGCCACCGCACTCAGCCCAAAATACTTTGTAAATGTCACAAGCACTTTGATCCTTCAGAAGTAACAAGTAGCCACTAAAATCATTAACGTTTCCCTTCCATTCTAATGTTGACTGATCCAAAGGCCACAGAACTGTGGCAACCTCCATGAACTCTAGGAGAGGCTTTTACTTTTTTATACCTCTCTATTGTCTGAAAAAAAAAATTTTCTTTACTAAGAATATAAATAACTTTCACAATTAAAAAGAAAAATAAACTAAGGTCACAATGCAGTTAAGAAACAGAGCTAAACTTATGCCTGGGTCCACATGGCTACTATACTTTCATTTCACAAAAAGATTAATAGATTTAACAGTGTAGAAACAAGATTTATAATTCCTGATTTCTTTTAGTATTTTTTATTATAATCTGACCACATCTTGAAGTCATAAGAAGATGTCAATATACAGACGAAATCAAGTTCTTCATATTTTCTACCCATCTTCACTCTAATTATCCAGCACTTACCATTTTCATTATGAATTTGCTTCCTAACAACTACCTGATGTCTTGTATTCTCTGTGAAGTTGCTAGTGAAGTGTTTTATTTGATTGTCCCAATTACAGGGCATGATCGCTGTGAGATACCCCTCCATAGGTCTCTCATGCTTCTACATATCCTGCCATTTTGTATCAAGGCCATTTCTCAAAGTTATGTTTGCAGTGAGCAACGTGAACAGACAGATGAGGTAATATCTTCCCCCTGGGAACAAAGAGCAAGTTCATTTACTGCATGCTATAAAAGCAGCAGATTCTCCGAGTTCAGTGTTCCTCAGCAACAATGCAAACCCAAAGTGTGTGCAGCTCCATCTGCACGCTCCATCCTTATCACCCCTATGGGACATGGGGGCAAGGACGAACCAACATAGGCATGCCAGTAAGCCCTAAGCATAAGAGTTTACACTATTTGGTATGTCAGGAATAATACGGTCCTTTTTCTGTGGTACAGGAACCCCTTGTCTTCTCCCAGCATCCATGAAACTGTGGCAGGCTAACTATCACTTGAAGTAGGGTAAAATCAAAATCCAGACTCAACAACATCAAATCAAGTTAAATAATCACTTATTTATTCTGAGATGTTGTTCTTGGTAAGCTTACACATCATACTTGCAAACATTCTAACCCTAACAGCATGCCTAGTTTCCTTTGTACTTTATCACTAAAGCATACAAACATATATACAGACATGAAATATCGCACTCCATACTGGGTTTCAGAAACACTTAATAAACTTCAATGGAATCTAGCTGTCACTAATTCATTACCTCTTACTTCTAAATGAGTAGAGAGCTACATCTGGATGTGAAACTGGCATTTCCAATCCAGTCTTCTACCCCTTCACTCCCTCAGCACAGACCACTTCAGAGAAAAGAAGAGTAAGTTCTAGGCGAAGAGTCATAAAAATCCACATTAAGTCAAACTTCTCTGGGCCTGAATCTGTTTACCCACAAAGCAAGAGGGCCAGACCAGAGGGACTTGTCTCTTTTTCCAGTTACAATTCCAATGATTCCACGTTCAGCCTATACATGGGTGGAACATTTTTTGCTGCTTCGTTCAGTGCTGGAGTAGGTTACAAAGTGTGGTCCGGCTGAACGGCTGGAGAATGAACTAGATGTCCTCTCAGGATGACTCCCGGCCCTATAATCCCATGATGTGCTTATAATGGAATTTGGCTGTCCTTATAATTAGAAATGTAGCTTGCTGGTCACACATCTGGATCAGATAAATCTGCACAAAGAGCATTTCACCAGAAGCAGAAATGCCAAGCATCCAGCAGCTGTGTTGTTACATCAGCCTTGCAAATAACAAGGAATACTATTTGTCCATAAAAAGTAAATGACTGGGTCAGGCAGGAATAAAGCTAAGTTTATTCACATTATTTGGGGACAGGAAAAAATGTTTATGAAAACACATATTGGTCAGACCTCCACATTAATGTATGAGACTGATGAAGAAAATAATTCATATACACAAAAGAAGTCAAATGCCAAAACTATATCCTTATTTCCTGCCATCTTAATGATGAGTTTCTTTTTCCTGAACTTTTATAAATGTAATAGGCTCCCCTGACTTGCATCTCAACATATCACACAGAATTGTGAACCTAATCCATAATTAAGTATTATCAAAGTGTCAAATGTACTCTGGGAATATTCACATCCATAGAAAATAAACGTGTTTCAAGTTAACAATTAATTTCACTCAGCCATTGTGCACGGATAATATAAAACAAGAGGAAATTATTTTCCTTAAAAGAAATAAAAGCTCTTTTTAGCCAATTAGGTAAGCATTAACTACCTTTCACTTTGAAGCACATTTCTTAAAACCAAATGCTTAATGCACTAATCTAATTGCTCTGAAGAATAACTGCCAAAAGGCATGACAAGTGACAAACAGGTATGAATACCAAATCTGTCACCTGTTACTAACCTTACCAACAGAGCCATTCAGTCTTCTAATTTATAATACTGTTCAGAATTTTATTTTCTGCATCCAAAACTTTATTCAGCATATTATCAATTTAAGGAAAAAGAAAACTCTTCTATCAAGTTGATGCCCTATTTTGAAATGCATGTATGGAATTAGATCTTAAGGTTTTATCCTGTAAAATGTAAAACTCAAAATAGAGTCACTTCATATAAAACTATTATGTACCCATAATAATTAAAAATTAAAATGTTAAAAACAGTCACTTTACATACAAAGCACAAATATGGACAATCACAATATTAGCATGACTGCCCTTACTTCAAAATTCCAGGCTCATGTCAATAAGTTTTGTGCTCTGTAAAGAAAAACAAAGAGAACAAAAATCAGAGCGCTACTGAGACAAAAGAAACGCCACCCACACGAGGGTTACATTTCTGATTAATGGAGAAAACAGTGATGATTAGAGAAGTAAAGTAAGACAGAAGCAAATTTCTGTAGTTGCTAAGTGGGAGAATCCAAAAGGTAATCTAACTCTCAGTTCTTACATCTGTAAACCACTAGTGCCAATCAATACCTGTGATCAATCCTGAAAAGAGTATGGGATAAAAAAGTCAACCGAATAGATGAATCTTAGGGAAAACAGAGTTAATACATCACAACTTTCAATCTCTATATATCAATTGTTAAAGTAAAATCTTAGACTAGCATGACACACTGATGGTCGGTTAATCAATTTTTAAGAGCGCATTAACTATTTGCAAACAATGGGAAACAACGTAAGCAGCTGAAGTCCTTAACTTATATGAATTCCTAAGTAAGTTACTATAAGGAAAATGAGTCCAACACTTGAAACAATCTAACAGTTGGATTCGGAGAATCTACTCTACAAGGATTTTACATGAAACATATGAGGTGCCCTTAACAGACACAGAGAGGAGATTCACGGTCTAACTCCTGTCTGAGGCCTGCCACGTTTTTGCTAAGTAAACATCAACTTTGAACCCATGATGGACACATCAATCTACCACCACCAGATTACAAGTGAGCTCTGAGCCTTTGGGCTTTATCCCAAAGTGAAACAACACTAGAAGGGCAGGTTCCATCCCTTCAAGACTGCAGTGAAAAATTCAAAGATTCAGGCCTGGTACAGTGCCTCACACCTGTAATCCCAACACTTTGGGAGGCCGAGGCAGGAAGACTGCCTGAGACCAGGAGTTCAAGACCAGCCTGGGCAATAAAGCAAGACCCTTCGTCTCCAGAAAAAAAAAAAAAAAAAATTAAATAAGCCAGGTATGGTAGTATATACTTATAGTCGTAGCTACTTGGGAGGCTGAGGCAGAAGGATCACTTGAGCCCAGGAGTTCAAGGTTGCAGTGAGCTAGGATCATGCCACTGCACCCCAGCCTGAGTGACAGAGCGAGACTCTGTCTCTTAAAAAAAAAAAAAAAAGAAAGAAAAAAAAATTCTAAGCTTCAGAAGATGCCTTCAACTTCAAGGGTGGAAACTCCCAAGACATGGTTAATAGCAGGACCACACTCAGTTTCAAAAATCAATTCATGAAATATCCAATCTCCTTTCAAAGCCCTGGATACAAGGCAATTAATGAAACTGGGTAGTACCCCCCCTTTTTTTTTTATAATTCAGGTAACTGATTGTCATTAGCAACTAGGTCTAAGAATGAAGCATGAACATTTTGTAAGACAAACCTTATTTTTCTGTTTTGAGTTTTTCCGTAGCTCCATTTTCTTGACTGGGCATTTAACAAACTTTTTGTTTTAGGAGTTTGTGATCTCAGATTTGAAGCTGAACATCTGAGATGTTACACAGACTCATAGACAGGGTTTCAGTTACCAAGACTGACAGATCAACAGCTAGGCTGGCAGTGCAAAAATCCACTATCTGTTTTTAAAGAAACGGATTTTCTGCCTCCATGCTTTTCATTTCCAGGAAGAATACTTCTCTCATGACAAGCAGACTTGTAAAATGAGGAGAAGCCCTTATCAGAAACCAGACTTCCTCCCTCTCCACACCCAGCACCTCTCTTTAAAAAATGTCCCAAATCCTGTCTTTATTAGAATTTGAATTTTGTCATCTTAAAGGATACTGGTGATTTCCCATATTATGGCTATACGGGAATTATCTTCCATCCCCAGTGCTAAAGTAAGACCTCAACAACAGCCAGCACAAGAATAATTGCAAGATACCTCTGCTTTGATGGCAGAAAGGCCCTGATTGCAAAATTTCTTTCCAATTATCTGAAGTCTTTTGGGTCTGTATCTGTCCAATTCACTTGCCAGTTTGTTCTTCCTGATCTCTTCTATTAAACTAGCAGGAGCATCTGGGACTGCAGCTCCCAACACAGAATCCCACCAAGGCCAAACTCCATCTTTGGAGAAAGGGAGAGACCCATTCTGGATTTAACAAGCATGAGGACCATGCAGGCTCCTGAGACTTAATACACATTTATTTTTTTTCCCCAACCAGCAGAAGATACTGAGGCCTTGTCTCAATTCTAACATGCTATAGTTTAACAGCATGACTTTTACAGTAAAGATGAATTCATATTTTTGATGTCATGTCCTCCTAATTCTGGGGAGATCATTCGTTCATTTATAAATCTAGGGCCAGATCAAACTAGGTCAACCAACACTGACCTTATATAAATGTCAATCTCTACCAAGGGCCTACTGCATACATAATTTCTATAGGGCGTGAGTTAAATTATTATCTCAAAGGTTACTAAAATACTGACCTCAGAGATTACGTGGGGAAAAGTCATCAGTGTGTTCTTTATTACCTGTATCAACAGATTGTGTAGTAAACACATTCCCGTGGCAATCATGTGATGGTCATCACCAAGAGAACTTCCTTTAGCAGGCTGCCTTGGGCAGGAACATTGAAAACTTTTACCTGAATTGCCCCTCTCATTTGAGGAATGCGCCCTCAAACCAGTGAGCACAAGAAAGACATCTGGGTGGCAGGGGGCAGAAAGCTATCATTAAAGTCCAAGTGTTTACTGCAGATTGCCCTCAACCAAAGTACCACTGTTTTCTCATCTACAGCAACCTTAATGTTTCAGTATATTTGAATATCTACCCCCAATCAGCCTACTGCTCATTTCAAAGAAGCTAGGATGAAAAAGACAAGGCAGGTTTTTTTCACAAATGAAATTTACTATTTTCAAACAAAAGGAAAGGAATACATTCTGCAGTCACAGGCCTATGGATCCCTTGGCTCCTCTACCTTCTTCTGATGCAGCGACCTGCATTCCACTGGAGGTGTACATCGCAACAGCCCCTAAACCACAAGATGCCATTTACAGGTCCATAGTACAAAACAGCTATTTTCACGTATTTCAGATTGAGGGAAGGGTTCATTTTAAGAATTAGTACAAAGTGTCATCTCACCTTAAAGAACAACAAGTCTAAAGAAAAGAGTTCACAGAAAAAGAGTCTAAAATATGAGCTCTGGCTGGGCGCAGTGGCTCATGCCTGTAATCCCAGCAATTTGGGAGCCCAAGGCAAGCAGATCACCTGAGGTCAGGAGTTCAAAACCAGCCTGGCCAACATGGCAAAACCCAGCTCTACTAAAAGTACAAAAATTAGCAGGCCATGGTGGCAGGGGCCTGTAATCCCAGCTATTCGGGAGGCTGAGGCAGCAGAATTGCTTGATCCCAGGAAATGGAGGTTGCAGTGAGCAGAGATCAGCCCCTACACTCTAGCCTGGATGACAGAGGCAGACTCCATCTCAAAAAATAATAATAATAAATAGAAATAATTAAAAATAACAATAAAATATGAGCTCTAATTTGGATGTCTACCTAAAGTTGTAATAATTAAACACATTCCACTTTTCTGTGTGCTTTATTTTGATTACTATTTTTTGTTTTGAGGCATCAATTCTGCTGTAAGCCTAAAATATAATTTTTTAGGTAAATGTGAATACCAAATACTATTCCAGTCCACCTTTGGGAATTTAAATTACTAGGCAACTTAAAAGTATTCAACAACTTTTCTTTTTTTGGGGGGGAAAAGTCAAATATTTCTATAAACAGGAGCCTTTCTACATGAGATCACAGAAAAGAATTCATTAATTTTCTCTCAGACAACAACACTGGAGGCCAAAATCTTTGTTCAGGGAAGGGAGAGAGCATTCATCAATTAGGTATAGTAATGTTCTGGGGCTTTGTTTATAAGTCCGACATAAATCGCCATCTGCTAACTTGGACTAGAAAGCTTTAATTGATATTTATGTAGTTCAGAATAAAGTAAAGGAAGAGGCCTGTGTGAAAACACCACTCCATAATGATTTTCACACCGCTGGATCAATGCAATCCTATTCTGACTGAATAATGTCATGTTTCAGGCTTCCTTCCCATGCCCTTTCATTATTATCTAGACATTAGCTTCTCATGTTAGAAATATATTTACATCTCCTACGACAAATTCCTAAAATTTAACAGCAGAAGGAAAAAACATCAGACTATTTTTTAAAAGGTAAATAAACTGCAACTTCACCTAAGCACAGATTTTTAATGCTTCAGGTTCCTTAAATTACATTCAACTTATTATAAACACTTTTATTTTTTTTTAACCAATTTATTCCCATCTATTTCAAATGCTGGGTCTCCAGTTATTCTTTCTTGATTAATTCTACTTATCTATCATCATTTTCAAGTTGTACTTATTATGTGATTTGATGACTCGTTTATGTAATTTCATTATGCAGATTTTGTTTTCTAACTAAAATGCAAGCTTTGAAGATAGAGACAATATCTTTTGTTTATTTTGTTCATTCAAATCTCTTGCCCTAATATATTACTTTACATAAAACAAACAAGTAATTCAACCTCTAAAACCATTAACCTTGGCCCAAATTTACCCATGACAAAGTCACTCCAGGAAAGTTATAATTTTATTTAAAAAGTGTACTTTATGTTCCCAAAGAGTTAAAGACCCCTCTTGATGCCCTGTGACCTGATAAGAATTCACATGCCTTTATCACATACAATGGAAACTTTCAATCTTTCTTTAACCAGTCTGAACCTCAGGAAAAATATTTTCATATTTCTGTATTTTGATCATTTTTAAGTCTCTAATTTCCACTCTGTTTTAAAAAAAAAAATTAAAAATAATTAGAGAAACAACACACAGGTGCCTTTCCCAGAAATTGACATTTCATCTTTGCCAAGATGTGCACTCAAGTGGAAAGGCAGGAGGAACTCACAATGAAGAGAGTAAATGCCTGACAGCCTACAATAACAGGGTGCCCTAAAAGATCACGTGCAACTGAGCAGTACAGAGGAATCTCTATGACTGAGTGCTTGGGTATTTCATTTGACATTGCCATACTCCTAGTGGCTAGTGCAATTCTCTACAATGTACACTCTCTGAATGCAGACATTTTTGTTGTGCTCACTGCAGTGTCCTCAAGCACCAAGGATAGCCCTAACACATAGTAGTGCTCAGTACACATGTATAGAACAAACATTTGTAGAACAAATGTGTAATCCAATGACATTAGTAAGAAATGATACAAAAGAAAGACCTGGCCCTAGTTAAATTTTATTTTGAGATTACATTTCTTCTGGTACCTTAAGAGGGATACAAACCATAAGTATCCAGGAACAACTGACCAGTATGGTGATGAGTCAAAATATCAAATCACGAAAGAAAAAGCTTTAGAAACTGGGACCTTAAGCCTGTAAAAGAGGACTAAAGGCAAACAAGCTAACCACAGTTGAGTTTACAGGGTTATCATGTGAAAGAAGAAACAAATGTGTTCTAGGTTGCTATGGAGTAGTGTTTTTTGAACTCCAGGTCAGGACCCATTCTTGGGTCACATAATCAATTTAGTGGGTCACTGACTGGCATTCTTTTAAATAAAATCGAATGGAATTGCATCACAATGGAAAAAGGCAAGTATTGATTTGTGAAACTTTTGATTCGGTTATATGTATATAAATGTGCGTGTGTGTGTGTATGTGTGTTTACTGGGCTACAATGTAAAACATGTTTCTCAATGTGTGCCCCACTCAAAAATATGTGGAAAAACAGTGCTATAGAAGCCTATCTCTGACCATGCCAATTTAGGCTCAATATAAAAATGAGACGTTTCAACAACAAAAAATTAACTGATTCCTTCTAAAAGTTGAAGGGTCAATATCTGCTGACAAGGAGCCTTCAGCTTTTAGAAGGAATCGGTTAATTCCCATTTTTGTTGTTGTTGACGTGCAGTGGATATTTCTGTATCTTCATACAGAAATCAAAAACTGAAGGAAACCTAAGTGACCACTTAGTCCAACTTCTTCATATCATTAATCACAAAAATGAGGAGATCTAAAACCGAACTGGTGGGCAGAGGCAGAACCAGGACTAGAATATCATGCCTCTAGCACAGGCCAATGACCAAGTGTCAAGATGTTGTCCAGTAGGTCTCGGCACTAGCTAGAACGGAGAATTAGATGGCTTCCCTGGTTCTTGGCATTTAAAATTCTTTGATATAAAACTACAAGTACCATACATATCTTTGGACAGTCAGTTTTATAAATTATCAAGATAAAAAGATAATAAGGACTGTATTATTTATAGAGCTCAGGACTTCAAACATGATAAAAGTATTAAGGAAGCATTAAAGACCTCTTCCTTCAATGTTTTAGAAGACACAAAGACAAGGAAAACAATGTTTTTGGCAACAAGGGTACAAACGTACTAAAATCAAGAAGTTCAAATAGTTGTGACTGGATCATGTTTAAAACTCTGTAATTCTAAACACATACAATCACACAGGCTTTCACTCGTGCAAGGCAAGAAAGTTTTGTTATTGGAAGGAAGTTGGCAGAACAGGGTGGACAGTTTGACACTGGATGACAACACCAATTATGCCAGATGCAGTTCTGCAATAAGCTAACTGTGGGTCCCCAACCGGTAATCAATCATGTGACTGTGGCCACTAACGGGCTAGGGGCCTGCCAAATTTCACATGACTGATAGTTACGAAATAGCTTCCTTTCCATGTGTCTCAAAACAGACTTAAATTACTTTATTTTTTTCAGCCCTTAAAGTATAACCCATGCTATAAAATAGCAAACTAAGATATCTGCAACATCCTCCACCATGAAATCATACTCTACAGCCAAAAGACAAGATTCTTTAGTCACAAGCAAGAAATCTCGCTGACTCTGGGACAAGCTGCTGACATGCAAAAGCACGAAGTAACAGGTTGCTGTTAAATAGAACTAATCTGATGTCTTTAAGTAAGGTTTTAACCTTATGCTAATTTTTCCTTTTTAAAAAAGGGTTCAAGGATCAGCAGTCATTCTAAGTCCTTGATACACGGCTGCTCTATGTATCTGTGTACAGGCTGATTTGATGTTTGTGAGCACACATATATGGGTGTCATTTCGGAATTCACAGCATCTGTAAGCAGAGAATTAGGTCTGAATACTAGCCTAGCCAAACTGTGGAACCACAACTACTTGCACACAAGAAGACCACCTCAGTGACAGTCACAATGGCCACAGACAATAATTGAGCATCATCAAGACCTCCCTCAGGCTAGAAGCAGCCTTTCAATCAAGTGCCTGGAAAAATGGGGTCCAACACTTGTCAATTCATTTGCAGACAATTATATTTCAATCTATGTTTTGCAAGGTCTTACTCAGAGAAAGTTTTCCTCCACACTCCTCAACCTGTGATGCATCCCTTTCTTGAAGATGTAGTTCAACATTCTCCTAAATTCAGACAGATGACCTGGCTTCCAAAAGGCCGACATTTCTTAAGGGGCATGTGGTGGGGGAAGGGATCAGGGGAGAAAAAGCACATGAGAAAAGTGTTACTATTTTTTTTTTATGTCCTCAGTGAAGAGGACATAAAACAAGGTCAGTTAGTAAACTTACGCTACAGAATCATGCACCCATTATAAGGTGGGGTCAGTTCTAAAGCTTCAATGAAAACAGTTAACTACAGAATATACCATATAGGGACCTGCAAGAGACTAATTCATCAAAAATGCCTTTACATAACGCTGACCTGCTCTTTGAATCATCATTAAAAGCGTAAATGGGAAGTTTATTGGCAAGGAGGCAGATACAGCAAACGGGAACTCACTCATCACAACTACCTTTTATTTCACAAATAAACCGTAATTGCCTTTTCAAGAAGTCAAATCACTTTCTAGTGATATTTGGTTTCCCCTCCCAAAGGTTATTTTGCCAAGTGAAGAAAGTCAAAGTCCACAGCAACTAAATGATTTACCTAACTTCAAACAGAAGCTGGTACTGCAGCCAGGAACGAAGTGTGTTTCACCTGCTGTCCAATACTTTTTGTCTTAAAATCCCAATCCACTTTCACACCCAGTCTGTACATTCTAACTGCTACACTTGAGAATTACAAATGGAAAGTGGGCAAACAGGACCTGCTGAAAACACCCCAACCACCGTGCTCATTCCCTGTGTTGGGAGGAACCTTCCCTCCAAACCTTTCAGAGCAGAGTTCCAGGCCCAGTGTTTAACACAGTAGCTGAGAAATAGCACCTGGCTATGGTACTGCAAGTCCTTCACATAAATGCTAACGATAACAGTTCAATCCCATAAACAAAGAAAATGTCTGTTTTAGAACTACTGCTAAATGAGAGGACTGCAGACATGTTTAATTATGTCTGCAGAGTGGCTATGGTCTAATACCTGCCACCAGAGGCTTTGCTTGCTTCCATTTCAGAGCCCCGCCATGCTGGTGGAAACAACCACTCCAGTCCTTTTCATCAACATAAAGAAAAAATTAAAATAATTAGACTTAAGTGCATAAAGGCTCAGATGAAAGCACATTATAAGAGGCATCAGTGTCACCGTTTATGTGGTCTCAGTTTCATTTGAAATGAAACCTAGCTTCATTACCACTGAGTTTTATTGATGTATTTTCATATATGGGAGCTCTGTCAACATCAGGCTGTAGGAGAAAGATAAAGAGTTAAACACTTGCTTCTTAATGGCTGCTTTTGGCCCACAAAGTCCATTTTACTATCTTATCATCACTCCTAATGTTAAGCTTGACCAAGAAGCTGGACTCTTTACAAAGCAAGAACTCATCCACAAGGCTGAAAATCATACGGGAATGTCAAAGCAGTTTTTGCTCAGCTACAAAGGAATTAACAAGAGGATGCCTCCAGATGCGGTAGACTGTGGATTTCCCACGTTGGTGATCAAACAGGATTTTGTTGTTAGGCATCACAGTTTTAAACATTCAATTATCCACTTTGTAAAAATTTCGGCTTTATTAACATTATTACTATTTAATGATACAACCATTCATTGACAACCCTAACGAGGTCAAGATATTGATGGCCACGAAATGCCAAGATGCTGTCATTATCCCAGGAAATGCAAACTACAAATTCTCCCAGGTCTCTCACTCTATAGCCTCCCTGTCCAATACCAGAACCACTAGCTACATGTAACTATTTAAACTTAAATTACTTAACATTAAATAAAACCTTGAATTCTGTTTCTCAGTCACACTAGCCACATTTGAGTGCTTAACAGCCACATGTGACTAGTGGGCATACGCATACTAGATAACGCAGGTATGTCCGTAATTTCAACAATTCTATTGGACAGCACTGCTATAAAATGCTGTATTTTCATTGAAGAAAATGAAGGATGAGTTTCCAACCTATGAACTACTGGTATTTAACTAAAGGAGGCACTCTAGCAGAGTTGTTAAGGGCCAGGACTCATGAACTCAACTGTTACAATTCTGACCCTGGCTCGACCACTTAGCACTGGGATTGGAGCCAGTTACTTCACTCTCCATGTCTCGGTTTCTATCTGTAAAACAAGGATAAATACAACATCTATCCTCATAAGACCATGGTAATGAGAAAATGACTTAATATGGAAGTGCTCGCTATGTCAATATTCGCTGTCATTATTACTAAGCCCTACAATATGCTTCAAAGCCCCAAAAAATGTGCATACCCTTTTTTAGCTAATAAGTATTTTGTTCCTTTGAATGTGTGTGACAACCAGCCTCCATGCTGTCTTGAGATATTTGAGAGAAAAACTAAGATTCATTAGCCACAATCTGACTTATAAGTCTGACCACCTTTCATAAGACTCTTCACCGAGAACAAATAAAAATTAATTCTGATTTTATTTCACTATTTCTAACAAAATAAAAATTTTAATGAATCAATTAATTGACTATATACACATATAAACCAGGTTAGTTTTTCCAAGTCAGGCTAAATTCATAGCATTAAGGTGTATAAATATATATATATACCTAAAGATACATGAGCCCATAAAACCATTTACTTATTCTATAAATCCTTAAGACTTTGCCTTAATAATCACCTGCAATTAGCAAATACTTTGCTTGAATGGAAACCTGCTATTAAAGTTATATCCAACTCAATGAAAATTCCAAATTAGTTGAGTCTAAACTAATGATTGAGTAAGCTTACGGTATACTATGTTTAGCCTATTAGAAATAGCTGGGAAATATAATGATTGAAAACACATAAAACTGAAGAACAGTGTGTTTCTACACAATAGTTTTAAAGTTTATGAAGTGTCTTATTTTTTAATTGAATAATTAAGTCTGAAAAATAGACTAATTTTTAGCACTATCAAAACATGCATTTGTTACGGTGAATAATTTTTTCCATATATAAGGAAAAAGATGTTGTCAGCCAAAGCCAGTAAACTTGAAAAATGCTGACTAGTTAGAAATTGCATAATCCTGACCAATTTTTGCAGCAAAAATGCCTGTATTTTTCCTGAAAACTGTTTGTTTTAAATTAGATGAAAATATATATCTGAAAGAATTTATCTGAAAAAAATACTGAAATATTGAGGGATGAAATAATATGCCTGAGATTTGCTTCAGAATATTACAGCAAGGAGCAGAGAATGAAAAGGGGTAAAGATGAAACAAGACTGGCACGAGCTGATTGATTGTCAAAGCTGGGTAATAAGTCCAGGGGGATCCACTACCATTCTCTACTTTTGTCTATGTTCAAATTTTTTTCATAAATTACAATGTTTTTAAAAAGCTCATCTAAGAAAAGTGTAAGGTGTTTTTGGCTTAAAGTAAAAGGTAAATGCTAAATATGTGATAGCAAAGATACATCCGTTTCACAGTCAGTAGCTGGAGTGCTAGGATTCTGCTCTTCTCCCCTCGTCAGCCACTATAGACAGTAGGATTTACGATTATCCCAAACAACTGTATGTCCACGGGAGTGTTGATTCTTTCATGCCACCTGGTTTTGGATCTTGTTTATCTCTTTCTTCACCAGTTCCAGAGAAAGAAAACCACAGGGTAGATTGGCTAACACACTCCAGAAATAGCCAAGGGTCTTATTTTGATATCATAATTCTTGAGTCCAAGATGTACCCTATTTTTTAAGACTTTCAAAAGGTTGCATTCTATTGACAGATCTCAGTTTAGCACCAGAACATCTAAAATTGCAGTTATGGTAACAGGATGATTTAATCCCCTAATAATGGCCTGGAAAAATGTTAGCATGTTGAAAATATTTCACGTTCATATCATTTCAAAAGTGCAGAAGATAAGCACCTACAGATTTTCAATTAGAGGTTAGCCAAGCTTGAGACATCATACACGCCCTGGAAAGAAAAGGGGGTGGGGAACCTGGAATTCAGAGACTGGAATAGAAGCAGTAGCTTGACTTCTCCCTTTATTTGCCACAGTGCCCTAAGTAAGGAAAGGCACACACTCTCCGACTAGGTTTTCTCATCTGAAAACTGGGATAATAGTCACTGTGTTCACACCACACACTGTGAGAATGCTACAATAAACAATATATATAATAGAAACAGATCTGGAAATACTGTGGTATTTAAATACGAGGCATCACCTTGTAAACTGCTTTAGTAGCCCCCCTAAAATGGCTTTAGGCTATTCCCCTACTTGGAATCTGAAAGGGGAAAAGGCCAATTAAATTGAAGAAGACTAAATGGAATTGTCAGCCAGATTCCACAACTCCCTCCCAGTGAAGCTGAAACAAGAGCCACCTGGCCAGAGCATCAAAAAGGCACTGGACTGAAAAGTCAGAGAGCTATGAAAGGTCAGCACAGCAGTCTGGAGAGTAGAGAAACTAAGGCAAACCAGTAAGACAAAAGGCACGCAACAACAACTTAAAAACCCACTCATTCACCTATGTAACAAACCCACACGTTCTGTACATGTATCCCAGAACTTAAAATTAAAAAATAAAAATAAGTAAATTTTAAAAACCCACTAATTCTTCAAAGATCTCAACCTTTGCCTAAAAGTAGTAATAGAAATATTTAGTTGCTCTAGCCACGTAAAAGCAGCATTTTACAAAACATTTTGCTTAGGAAAATAAAATGAATGAATACCTAAGAACATCTGATTGGATTTTATTAAGATATTCAAAACTGCCCACTTCAAGTGGAGACAGCGGCCAACAGCAGAGCCCTCTCCTGAGGGTTCCATGCCCTCACCCTCCCACAGGTACTCGGGTGACCTGCTAAACTGACTGGCAGCCCTGGTGAAACTCACCGGGAGGTTACCAGGTCAAGGAAATTGACAGCAACGTTTTGCAGCAGAAGTACAAGAAGTTGACCTAAATAACTAAACGAGGGACAGGAAAATATGTAACACAGAAAAGATTTACAAAGGAATATGGAGTTTCAGGAGGGGAATGATGTTATATCCCCTCCCTGAAGACCACAACTGCCTGGCTACAAACCCTAAGTCCACAACTGACTAGCTTTCAACTTCAGGCAAGTTGCTTACCCTCTCACTACCTCTGCTTCTTCACTGGCAAAGTGGAAATAATAAAATAAAGCACCTAATTCAGGACACTGTGAGGATTAAATGAAGAAATGCCATGTAAAGCATTTAGAACAGTGTCTGGCACATAGCAAGCACTCAATCTGGGCTTATTATTATTATTAAATTTCCTGACAAAATGTTTTTATTCTTGCTATTAAATGAGGGCTCCTCTGGCCGGGCACGGTGGCTCATTCCTGTAATCCCAGCACTTTGGGAGGCCAAGGCAGGTGGATCATCTGAGGTCAGGAGTTCGAGACCAGCCTAGCCAACATGGTGGAACCCCAACTCTTCCAAAAATACAAACAATTACCAGAGCGTGGTGGCATAGCCTGTAATCCCAGCCACTCAGCAAGCTGAGGCAGGGGAGTTGCTTGAACCCGGGTGACGGAGGCTGCGGTGAGACGAGATTGTGCCACTGCACTCCAGCCTGGGAGACAGAGTGAGACCCCGTCTCAAAAAAAAAAAAAAAAAAAGGCTCCTCACAAAGTGTCCAAATATTTGCTCAGCAGTTCAGAAGGAGAACTACAAAATTAATTCAAGCAAAATGTCTGAGGAAACAGAGGGATGAGTATTGAAAGTGTGGGAGCCATGGTCGAGCCAGTCCATCATTAGCTTCTGTTCTTTCTGGTGCTTCCCCATTCACTCGGCAGAGCATCAGCTCTGACCCTGGGGATATGAAGGTGAACTTACAAGCCCTCTGCAGGAGCCCAGAATGGGAGTCCACTGGGGGGAATAGGTGGGTAACTAAATGACAAAAGTGTATAAGACAAAATAGAATCCCCTGAAAAAAGCAGCAGGGGCTACAGAATGGGATCCACCAGGATGAGCCTGAAGAGTTGGGAAAGGTAGACCGAAAGCAAGGCAGTCACCCTGTGACTGAGGTGGAGGAGTGGGGAGGTATGCCAGGCAGTGGAGACACAGGGAGGCCACGTACAGCCCAGAGGGAGAAGATCATGATGCCTTGAATGTTCTCTGCTCTCAGGAGTCACAAGTATTCTACCATTAATTCCCAGAGGAAGTCTCTTCAAAACAGACAGGAGAAGGAAACACCTATAATAAGTCTTGCAGGTAAGTGGCAGAGAAACAAACTGGTTTCCCTAGGTCTACAAAAGAGCCCGTTCTGTAGTACTAACTCTTGGACCACAAATCTCTAACAAGATGCAAACTTCTAAAGATTCTTAATGGGCCTCTTAAGTAATTTTTTTTTTCAAGTGTGATGACATTTCACTCCACTGATCCAGGTGCAAAGACTGTACCAAAAACCCACCAGAGACTTCGCTTCATGTAGGAAACTCTTGATGTAATTGTAGCTCTATGACTCATGGTAATTATCTTTTTAAAGAAACGTATAAAACACTAAGAAAGTGTACATTTATTTTATGATCTTCTATAAAATAATAGCATTAGTATTTCCTTCATAAGTGTAATAAAGTAACATCAAACAAGAAAAAAAGCAGAGTCCGACTCTGGTGCCTTAGTGAACGCAGAAAAGCCTTACAGATCAGATTTACAGTAAGCCAGACAAACTCATCTCCACACCACTTTCATCCTTCTCATCAAAAAGGTAGTAAGACTTCAAAAGGCACATCAATCAGGCCATTCTCGCTGTTTAAGACACAACCCCAAAAGAACTCAAACTAATTACAGCGCCACATTATATACAGAAAAATACCACTGCTGCCCTGAATAATATCTAAACAGTGGAAATTTAAAAGGACAAAATTAGGAAGCAAAATAATAAAAGCCTAGAGGAGGATTTTGATAGCTCATGGAAGACTGGGTGAGGGTAGAAGACTGTGGACCAAGTCTTAGATCTGCACAGGAAAAAGAACAAAGTTAGAAACCACTCTACATAAAGCAAGGAGGAAGAGCTGCAATCTGAGAAAAGGGTGAGCTGGTTGGTACAAGACCCCTAAATCCACAATAAGAGAATATTGTGTATGTCTCAAAAAGAGAGTATTGTGTATGTCTTCTACTGAACAATAGCAAGAAAAATTTTTACACTTTTCAATAAAAGTGCTTCAAAAGAGTTGCCTATGTTCACACATTTGTGCAACCAATTAAAAGTATAATAATCGAAATTAGTTCCTTTACATTATTTTCAATTTATAGGCCAGAATCTCAAAACAGATAAAAATTCCTTTCTGAAGTATGCAACTTAGTGTCACTTCTCCATGTGTAGCATTTTCTTCGAAAACACAAAACTTTGTTAATGTTCTTCTAACTCCCAAGTTACTCAGTAACCACAAGAGTAACTGAAAGCAGTCTGGGAACAGCAGCACGTAGATCCAGGTCTTAATCTGAGCCTTGTGACCAAGCTTTACTAAATGGCTCAACTCAGACAAGTCCTGAGTTTCCCAGAGGAAAATGAGCTTTATTTCCTGAAACCTGTAGCCACCTCTGTCCTGAAAGGACAGGAAATTGTAGTAATTTTCGCCAAAACTATATGTAAACAGGCCACAGAAGGGAGTTACCTAGATATTGCCTTGGGCAGATTATTACCTCCCTAAGTCTCAGTTTTCTCATCAGGAAAATAGGAATCACATCATTCCCCTTCCAGGGTTGATATGAAGGTACACAAGGTCATATGTGGAATTTAAGATGCTCTAATGCCTAAAATGGCAAAACTTGGTGTATCATAACCGCCTCACTGCTCATCTCCCCAGGCCCACCTCCCACCCATATTGAACACCCAAACGTCATCATTACCCCTAGCAACCACAGAATCATGGGAAGACAGAACAGACGAAGTTTCGTAAGCTACTAAATAACAGTTGTGGGCTAACAGCCAGGTTATCAGACAAGCAAATGCAACCCAAATGAAGCTTCTTACTTGCATTTCTACATCAGCTACAATGGTCTTGGTGTATCTCTACATTCCAAGCCTTCACGTATCCTTTGTAAATACTAAGAATCAGGGGTATTTAGGTTGACAAAGCAACTACATTAACCACATAATCATACCTCTACATCACTATCACCAAGAACAACAGTATTCCAAATATTAGACTCATAACTCTAAAGCAACAATTTCCTCCCCTCACTCTCTGGGAAAAAAGAAAGAAAGAAAAACTTTGCAGAGGAATAAAGTGGGAAGCCAGTGTTCTAATATAAACATGACAAGCCCAATTCTATCACTGCAATATACTTTCTGACTTCAGTACAAAAATCTTTTCTGACCATCTGGAGCTACTCCAGGCATGAGGCCAAAACTTTGTAATTCCTTTTCAAAGTAAATGACAGATCAGTAACTGCCACGTTGCTAATGCACAGCCAAAGGGAGCACCTCATATCCTATTCAATGCTCCCCGGAGTTTTACACATGTAGTAAAAACAAAGTGCTTCCAAATAAATCTGCCCACTTTCCAATATTCCAAACTGAACAGCGATCCTGTCACTTTTGAACAAGGCGGCATTTTTTCGGGTGTGATCCTATTACCCTATTTCACACACAGGAAGTAGGACTTCAAGTTTCACTAAAACCAGTCATATCTACACTAAAATGAATCCTATGTATGTCCACTACTATTTCAGTTCTCCAGAAACGGCACATAGGAGTCTACCAGAAATTTTTTTTCTTTTGGGACGGAGTCTAGCTCTGTCACCCAGGCTGGAGTGCAGTGGCACAATCTCAGCTCACTGCAACCTCTGCCTCCCAGGTTCAAGCAATTCTCCTGCCTCAGACTCCTGAGTAGCTGGGACTACAGGTGTGTGCCACCATGCCCGGCTAATTTTTATATTTTTAGTAGAGATGAGGGGTTCACCATGTTGGTCAGGCTGGTCTCGAACTCTTGACCTCATGATCCTCCCGCCTTGGACTCCCAAAGTGCTGGGATTACAGGCGTGAGCCACCGCACTGGGCCTCTACCAGAAATTTTAAGAGTCTGTTCCCTGCAGTGCCTGAGATGCCCATAAGGTTGCAATAAACATGGGGTCACATATATACAGGGCAACAGAGGTGAACTCAGGATCAATGGGGACCCATAAAGTTGGTGGACACTTGTTTTTAAACCCCACTGACTAGCAGAATCACTTTCTTCATTCATCCAACACACCAAATGGAGAGACTACTATGTGCCAGGCACTACAGTGATGATGAATGAAATCAAATCTCCCAACACCTTTGCCAAAAATATAAATTTGAAGAGCCCAAAACCAGTTTCATGTAATATGCCACTGATAATAAGAGCCATTTGAAAGCTCAGAAGCTAAAATTTGATAATCTTCCCCTGGAGCATATTGAGTAGAAAGATGGCAGCCAGCAATGGCTATGGACTTCCTACATTTCAAAGAAATGAAAGTTATCTCTGAAGTCACACTTTGCATTGGGTAGTTGTCTTATCCTTTTAAGTAAAACATTTTAAAACTGAACAACCTGAAAATTCATCTGTTAGCCAACTGTTTCTTACAAAGACAAGTTAAAAGGAGTTTTACAGATGAATAGAAGATGAGTAAACAGTAGCTGGCCACTAATCACAAAATAAGCAGCAGATAGATTATAAATAAAAATATAAAAATATAAAACAGGGCTGACTTAGTCCATCTGGTCTGCTTTAACAAAATACCTTAGCCTGGGTAATTTACAAACAACAGAAATTCATTTCTTACAGTTCTCGGAGTTGGTAAGTCCAAAATCAAGGCACCAACAAATCAGATGTCTGGTGAGGGCTCCTTTCCTGGTTCACAGATGGTGCCTTCTTGCTGTGTCCTCACATGGTGGAGGGGGCAATCAGGCTCCCTTAGGCTGTCTATCTAATCTATCTTTCTATTTTAAGAGAGAGTCTTGCTATGTTGCCCAGGCTGGAGTGCAGGGGTTATTCACTCACTGCAGCCTCAAACTCCTGGCCTTAAGCAATCTTCTCACGGCCGCAGCCTCCGATATAGCTGGAACTATAGATTCGCACCACCACACCTGGCCCTTAAGCTTCTTTTATAAGGGCGTGAATCCCATTCATGAGGGATCTACCCTCATGATGTAACTGCCTCCTAAAGGCCCCACCTCTTAACACCATCACCTTGGGGGTTAGGATTTCAACATATAAATAAATTTGGTGAGGGGAGAGAGACACAAACACTCAGACCACAGCAGGGTCTCATCCTTCTGATGAAAAACTATCCCTAAGGATAAATTCACAAAATCAGAGTAAGAGAGCTAGAAAAGGCATTAGAGATCGTCCTATTCTGATTTTACCCAGCTCCTCTCTTAGAGACTCTATTTTTTCAGGTTGCCCTCAAAACATCATGTGATCATTACTAAAATAATGGTATCTGAATGTCCTGAGCCAACTCCAAATGGAACCCTTGTGTCCTATCTGAGAACAGGAAAGAGATCAGCAATCATATCAGACAGTCACAGACAATTCAGAATCCTGGTGAGAGAAAGAGTAGAAACCTCAGCGCAGATTCCTCATCACAGGGATGCATGAGGAGGACACTGTCCTCAGTCTTTGGGGCTAGAAGGGGAAGAGAAGTAAACATTGACAGAATTACCCTTCTCAAAGAGTTTAACAGGCACAGTGGAAATTCCAAGACAGTTATCACTATCAAAGAAAACTGTTGGGAGGAGATTGTGTAGCAGGGGAGACTATCAGCAATACAAGAATCTGAACAGAAGGACAATGTACAAGAAAAGGTAGGGACTTTCTGAAGGCATTTTTGGTGGCGGGGGGTGGGGATGATGTAAACAGCAAAGAATACACTGTAGAAAAAGACAAAAATGCTATCTTATTTTAGGGAACTGTGGAACATTTGAAAAAAAATGGGGAAAATACAAAAAAATCAAGACTTGCTTCAAAAGTATATAACGAAAAAATGTATTCAACAAGGAAGATAGGGAGAAAAGATACATGTAAACAAAGGACAGCAATGGATCATTCAAAAGAGAAATCTTAAAATCCGTAAGAGCAAGATATGGTTTTGTAGCATTAGATCACATACCAATTTCATTTCCTTCAAAGGCGTCACCAAAAAAAGTAATGCTTTAAAGAGAGACACTATTTTTTTTCTGACTCTGCCTACATTCACTTAATTCTTCATTCTCCTCTCATTTTGACCTAAGTTATTCATTTACTTAAGATTAACTTTTTCTCAGTGATATACGGGCTTCAGGAAATAACTAACAGAAGTCAAAATGAGAAGAGGATGGATGGATGGATGGATGGATGGATGGATGGATGGATGGATGGATAGATGGATGGATGGAGAGTGACTTAAGAGTTTGGCAGAGTCGAAAAAAAAAGTACTTAGAAATACCATATATAATATCAGCTCTGCCCAAATTGCAAAATGTCAATCATAATACTTACACAATAATCAAACAATGATAAAGAGAAAATCTCACTTTCAAGAAGAAGAAAAGTGGCCAGGCATGGTGGCTCACGCCTGTAATCCCAGCACTTTGGGAGGCCAAGGCGGGCAGATCACGGGGTCAGGAGTTTGAGACCAGCTTGGCTAACACAGTGAAACCCCATCTCTACTAAAAATCCAAAAAATTAGCCAGGCGTGGTAAGCACACATCTGTCATCCCAGCTACTCGGGAGGCTGAGGCAAGAGGCTTGAACCTGGGAGGCAGAGGTTGCAATGAGCTGAGATCATGCCACTGCACTCCAGCCTGGGTGACGGAGCAAGACTCCATCTCAAAAAAAAAAAAAAAAAAAAAAAAAGGAGGAGGGGAAAAGTAGCGGAAATTGGGGTACTAGGGACCAGTAGCAGACACGGGCAGGAAGAAAGGAGGCAAATTCCCAACCCTAGAAAAGGAAAAGAATAAATTTGTATATAGCCTGCAAGGGGGCTGAGGGGTAAGGAGAGAAGGAACGGGGACTGAGCACTTCATGGTAATGCTGGCACTGATCAGCTTCCAGACGTATCCTTTATTGCATGTATAAAAAACTATTAAGGAAGAAGTGAAACTGCACAAACTTAACCTCAGCACCAGCATGATTACCTCATGTAACTTCTTTTCTTAGTATCCCTAAACAGAAAGTAATTCAGATAAATAAGTTTATGGTTTTTGATAAGTGTCCCCTAGTAACCTGGTTTATGCATCATGCATTAGTTCGTGGAACTGAAAGGTTAATGCTGGAAAAAAAGATCAGAGATCTCTTTGGTTCTTTGCCCCAACTTAGTTAAGACTGTGTAACTTGTACAAATATAACCATTTCCTGTCCGCTGAACAAAGCAATTAATGGACTGGGTACAGTTTCTGAGATGATTTAAGGGAAGAAATCAATCTGGCCATGTCTCGTAGTTCATTTTAATGAAAGAAACAAAAGAGACAGGAAAATATAGAATATCACTATTTTGTTGAATAGAAGTCATTCTTGCTTTATATAACCTTCTTCCCCCACAGATTGTACATGACACATTGGGAAAAGAATCTGCTTCAAAACGGCTTTCAAAGAATGTATCTATCATCCATAACTTCAATTTACTATTAAAAAGTAGGCTGGACGCGGTGGCTCACGCCTGTAATCCCAGCACTTTGGGAGGCCGAGGCGGGAGGATCATGAGGTCAGGAGATCGAGACCATCCTGGCTAACACGGTGAAACCCTGTATCTACTAAAAATCAAAAAAAAATAGCCAGGCGTGGTGGCGGGCACCTGTAATCCCAGCTACTCGGGAGGCTGAGACAGGAGAATGGCATGAACCCGGGAGACGGGGCTTGCAGTGAGCCGAGATCACGCCACTGCACTCCGGCCTGGGCGACAGAGCGACACTCCATCTCAAAAAATAATAATAATAATCCGCAGACCAGGCCATTTTAAAAGAAAAAATTGGTATCATTTCATGAGTTTAGAATAAGCATCCATCATTCATATAGGATGGGCTCTGCAAAAAGAGAAATATCAAGGAAGGAAGAGCAAAGAAAAGATGAAATGCAACCTGGGCTTCCAGTGACTTCCCAGGGCTGGTTCCAGGAGCTCAGGAGGTATAGAAACACTGCCTTCATTTTCCTCAAACCTTTATTGCTTAAATTAGCTTAAGTGGGTTTCTGTTATCTGCAATGCAATAATTATTGACTGAACAACAAAAACCTTTCTATCTTCACATAATTTGAAGTATGTCAGTTATTCCTCTTGATTGAAAGTTCCATATGCCTCCAATAATAAGAATTATAATTAGAACATGGCTTTAAAATTAAAATCAAACATACGTTTTCACCTGGTTCAAACACATCTCAGTGTCAAAACAGCATGTCCTACTCCATCATTAAATCATTCATTCAATAAACATTTGCTGAGCAGTCTGTTTGCCAGTCACTGTATATAAGAGAAGAGGAAAGAGTTGGTCTCTGCCTACAAGGAATTTAGATTCTAGTGGGAAAGTCAAACAAAGAGGAATTAGACATCCCCCTGCTTCTTCTCTTGCCACATCTTTACAGCTACACTCAAATAACTACTACTACTGATTGAACTGATGGCTCCCTAAACTTCAGGTACCAGTTCATGCAATCTATCTATTCCTATAATCTTCTAGGTCTTCTAAAGGGCAAATGAGAAGTGTGGAGGGGGCCTTTAGGGTTTTCTCTCATCACAGTAAGTAATCAGTTTCATGGCCTAGGGAAGACAGAGAAAAGCCCGGTGTGGGGCCAACTCATAAATGTGTCTTACCCTCTGCCCACCACCACCACTACACTCTCACCTGAGGGAACACACCACTACCACCCTCCACCCCAGCAACAGGACTGACTGACATCTAAAAGAATCTATACTTTTAAATTAAATCTACCATCTTTCATTACTTATATTTATTCAGAAGTTCACTACAAAACTGAGTCATGAGAATCCTAAAAGATAGTATTTGAGAATTGTCACCGGGCCCCACTGACTATGAGGGCTCTCTCTTCGGGAGGGAAACAAATTCTCCAAAAAAAACAGGTATTTAACAAGCACCAGTCAATTGAGTCCAAAGACCTCTCACAGCTAATAGGAAGTGAATACCTGGCTAAATCTTCACATTCTTGCAAATCTAAATATGTATTCCCTAAAGCTGAAGGCTGGAAGATTTTGATCTAAAGATGCCTAATTGGTTTGAAACATTTCAAAATGACAGTTCTCAATAAGTGAATCATTCAAAAGGAACTGCCCTAGGAATAAGTAATACATGCCCTCTATTTGCCTAAAAGTTTTAATTCACTGGACTATAGATAAACATCCTTACATAAAACCATCCAGTCAGCATCCTGGAAAAAAATATCATTATGCTAAAAGTTAAGCAAGTTTATATAGTTTATCAGGTATTAATGTTTTCCATGATTACTTTTCCATGGCAAAATGAATTGCGTTATTGACTTAGAAAAATAAACAATACGCCTAACTTGTATTTGTGCCCTGATTGCTTGCCAAATTTAAGTATACTAGATAAATTTCAAATAAATAGGTCAGCTAATCTATAACAGAGGCCAGGTGGCCAGTTAATAATCCATAAAGTCACTTTCAAACCTAAATTCTCAATCAAGAAAACAATTTTTCAGATGAAAACTTTTGACTCCCAAATGCTGCGCATCAGGAGAAATTTTTCAAAGCCTTTTAACTATTTTATATACAAGCTTCAAATTCCCCCATGCCATGGAGAACAATTAGTGTCAGGAGTCCTAAGGAGAACTAATCTGAGACTTATCCAAAAACCCACTGGGAAGGTCTGTGGATCGTAGGACTTCTTACTATTAATATCAAAAACGCCACTAGAAACCTCGTTCTTTTTTAAGTGAAATATAATTTTAGAAAATATTTTTAAAATGCTCCCCTAAATATTATGTTACGTGCTATCATCAAAACGTATTTTTACAAAACACACATATGTTACACTAGTACTACACTTATTAAAAAAGTTAAGAATTTCATGTTTTGCTGCTTCCTGGAAGCCTTAATAGTGACAAATAAATAAGGAAAATAAACATCATGGAAGATGTTGGTTTTGATGAAAACCAGAAACAAAATGTCAAGGCAAATGGTCACTGCTCTAGGCAAACTGCTAAAGGTTTTGGGAATTAGGACATGGAGAAAAGAAAATGTTCTTAAAACTTTCTTGGTTCACTGCTATGTTCCTATGAAGATGGTAGAAACTCCTTGTTTTTTCCAATGTATCATTTCAAGAAGCAACGAAGAAGCTCTATATGTACAGTCAATATAAAACAAATATATGACCGGAAGTTATGGTGCTAATATGAGAGGTTCTGTTTAATAGAAACTACAGATCCATTAAAATGAGATGATTTACTCTGCCTCTTCTAGACACAAAGACTGAATGCTTCTTGTGGTATTGGCTACTCCTCTGATTTCAAGCAAGTCCTTTCAACTTAAGGCCCTGTTCTCATTATTTCATGGGAAAATATGATACTGAGTATCTTAGAATGAATTATATACCAACCGAGGATCCGTAATAGAACATCCCAATAAACCAAATAATGTATCAAAATAGCAATAAAAACCTTTTGGCTTATCAAAAAAGGAAAAATGTAAGAGGGATACCAACTTGCTACAAAAGAAAAAAAAAAGGAAAATTAAGGATCTCATTCTTAAAGGACATAATAGTAGCAGAAACCGAGTCAGCCCTAAGATTAGGAAACGTAACTCTGCAAGGCAATATGATTAGAATGTACAAAGATAGGTTCACATTTTTTTCCTCTATAACACTAATAATTTTTTCTTCTTATTATTGAAACCACAAAGTAATTGATTACCCTAATGAATATACAAATTTTCTTCAACGTGAATGTTGCTTCTGAAAAGCAAAACTAATATTCCGAGAGAAAGCTCTGACAAAGCCTTCCTTCAAGCAAGTTTCCAGCAGCCAGTGGGACATGCGAGCAACTAGGCAGTTTGCAAACATGTGGTTAAAACGTCCACAATTGTGCCAATTCTGACAATACTTAAAAAGGTTTCCTAGACACCTAACTTGCACGTAAATCCATACATGATTTCAGTGTGGATTAGGGCCAAATGTCCCAGTAATAGAGATTCAGAATTTCAAGTTTTTAAAAATGACACTCCTTCCAGCCCAAGAATCAACCTCTATGTAGCACTGTATGCTTTGTTTTTTTTTTCTCCCTGCAAATTAGAAAATTAAATTTTCTTCATTTCCAGCCAGGGGCCACTCAAACAAATCTAATGGGTGTAGACAGCATTTCCTGCCTACTGCAAGGAAATAATAGGATTGTCATTATTAACATGGCCCAAGGCATGCACTGAGGTGGGGCACTGAAGAAACTGACCTTTAATTTTCATCAGTTAGACTGCACTGACTGCCTCTTTTAAAAAAAAAAAAAAAAAAAAAGGTAGATGTTATTTTTCTCCAGCATTAAAGTCTAACACTAGCTCATTCACTCTCATAGAGCAAGACAGGCTTCGATCTCTATTATCCTTTCCATTCAACTGTGTTTATATCTAGAAAAAAACCTGCCAGTAACAGTTTTGTTCTTCTCCCCAACCCCTTTTACTTTTTTGGAGCTAGGCTTCCAATTTACAGGACGTTGGTGAGGTTTAGGTACCTCTAAAGCAGAGAAACTATTCTATTGATTGACATCTCTGCCAAACATTCTATGTCATTTCAAAGAAAGGTGCATCCAAACAACAATGAGCAGCAAAAGTGGCTAGGATCTCTAGAAATACTTCACGTGCTTAACCTGCAACGCACTGTTCCCCTGCAGTGGTGTCTTTACACCATGACAGAGATGAAGGACGCGTCTGCAGTGGTGACCCAGAGATGAAAGGCAGAGCTTGGGAGCCCAACAGCTGCATCCACTAATGTCAAGACCTGATCTCTCTTAAAAAACAGAACAACATCCACAAAAAGAGAGAAGGAATGGGAGGGAGTGACTCCCCTTTATTACAACGTTCCTTTGATCTTAGACTTAAGAAAGGAAGCAGAGCTGTCATATATCTATTAAAAAGGGACAACCTCTCTTTAAAGGGGCAGAAAGGAAGAAAAATATTGGTAGAAGTAGCACTTGCAATAACTAAGTACTGCTTGGCATTCAGATGTGCTTTCCCCCACAGGTGCTTTCGATATATATTATTTCATTTTATGCCCACACTACCTCACTAAGATAAACAGCTCGAGTATGACATTAAGGATGAGCTGGAAAGCTGTCACATGAACACGGACACTCAAGAAGCCAAAGGCAAGGTCAAGACAAAACTGATGGCTAATATTCACATATGCTTTTAAAGTAACTGGGAATGTTTTTAAATAATTATCCCATTAAGAAATACATCCAACAATTAAATCTGTCTGTAGTCACAGAGTAAAGCAATAAAATAATAAAACAGCAGCAGCTACCACTTACTAATCGCTAGTTCAAAACACTATGTTGAGCCAAACAGTCATAACAAGACACAGAGAGACTGAGCATAAAACACTGAGAGTCCTAATAAGACACTGAAAGACTGGGCAATTTAACCAGTTAGAGATGTGCACAGTACAGTCCCAAACTCAGATGTTTCCAGAGCACCAAAATATTAACTCCAAGTTAAGTGAGTAGTTTCCCATATCCCCTCCAAATATGAAAACTGTATGCTGTAACCGGCTATTATCTATAGACAAGGGCTCAAGAATACCCAAGAAGCATGGTCTCCTTAAAAATGTTTCCTTTTCATCTAACACATCTTGCCATTAAACTTTCTAGAAAATCATTCTATGCTTTCTCATGAAAAATGTTATGAAAGATTATTTCTTGGCTAAAACTGAAACTTACTGAAGATATACAAATACACCAATCTGTGTTAAAAATACATTAAAAAAAAAAAAAGTCCTTCACTAGTCTGCCAAGCAGGACGTCTGACATCAGGCTAGAATAGTCCCTCTATTGGACTCACCGATGACTCAGTGGAAACTAGAATTTGGAAAACCTGCCATCCCACATGAAACATACTAGGAACAGGCCGGGCTCGGTGGCTCACGCCTGTAATCCCAGCACTTTGGGAGGCCGAGGCGGGTGGATCACGAGGTCAGGAGATTGAGACCATCCTGGCTAACACGGTGAAACCCCATCTCTACTAAAAAATACAAAAAGATTAGCCAGGCGTGGTGGCGGGAGCCTGTAGTCCCACTTACTCGGGAGGCTGAGGCAGGAGAATGGAGTGAACCCGGGAGGCGGAGCTTGCAGTGAGCCAAGATCGCACCACTGCACTCCAGTCTGGGTGACAGAACAGGACTCCGTCTCAAAAAAAAAAAAAAAAAAAAAAAAGAAACATACTAGGAACAAACTCACTCACCTTCATCAGTGCTACATCCTTCCCTAGCCATCGCCTGTTCTCCCCTACTCACTCCCACTGCCCCTGCCCCTCACGAAAGCAAGGAAGACAAACATGCAACTAGAACGTTAATGGCAAACACTTTAGACCCAAAATCACACTAAATGAAATGAAGCTAAAATAATCTATTAGAGACATTTATTTGAATCCTCTGTTCTCTTTTTTGTCAACTAGTATGCCCTCATAGGTTTGAATGAACTCCTGAGAACACTTAACTAATTTAAGAGAACTGCAAAGTGAAACATAAACAGGAAGTGACACTGTTTCCCTGTTTAAATTGAATATAATAAGCAAATGGTAAAAGCTAAAAAGCTATGTTTTCAAATTATTGAGATTGCCACGGGTGTCAATAAGATCTAATTAAAGATACAGGACAATAATCACATAGCAAGAAAATAGATCCAAAATCAAATAAAACTGGAAATAATTATAATTGTTTCTTCATTAGTGAAGAAATTGTATAGTACATTAAGATATGTATTGCTAAACAAAGCCTGAAATAAAATATAAACCTTAAAAATTGTTATCCATTTCTTCTCCTCCCACCTCGCTTTAAAAGAAAAAAAAGGAGCATTTTTTAGAGATGAACTTCCTAAGAGACTCCAAATTACTGACTTTATAGTAATTTCTTTAAAAATGAGTATAAATACAAAGCAAATTTTGGTGATGGTGGTGAAAGTGTGTGAGGTTAGACAGTCCAAGCAATTTTAAAGAAATATAAGGAAATAAAACACTTAGATCCTAAAATTACAATCTACTCCTTTGACAGATGCTTAAAACTGTGCTCTTTACATCTTGAGGTATAATATTGGTATTTAAGAAACTATGTCCTCTTAAGAAGTAGTTGAGAGCTATGGTAATCTGCATCATGAGGACCTACCACGGCCAAGTCCTGAAAGCTGGAAGGAGGCAAAGGCTTCCCCAGCCTCCAACTATAGAAAGAGGGGTCAGGTGGGCAGCCAGCATTAAGGACCACTTCTCTGGAGGTGCTGCACCCCCTACTCCCCTGTTCGGGGGCATTTTAGCACTTACAGCCTCCCTTCTGAGACAGGAGAGAAAGGAGAAGGTGGTTCTAACAGTCCTCACCATTCTGTGGAAACAATCTCCAGAGAAGCACATAGCTCCTTCTAGACCACGAGGAATATTCCTGTGAAGAAGTCAGAAACGGTTTTTAGGCAACACAGCCTCGGGGGCTGCATCTTCACTTAGTGTCTTTGTCTACACCACTCCACAAACACAAGGAAAGAAAGCAAGTCAGGACGCTCTTCAGAGCCTTGTCCTTAACTCACCTTCAGTGAACTCACTTTCTAAAGATGGAGTCGAGCCCTACATGATATCTAACAAAGGACGCATTTAGGGTTGCCAGCTACCCAGGTTTAGCCTGGGCCGTCTGGGAAAGCACAAGTCTCCTCTGAATCCTGAGGTCACCTTTAATTAACTGCAGGAGCTGCTTTCTGAGTTCTCAGAGATAGACACCCTCTAGTCCTTTGCTCATCCCATCCCTGTGGCTGCCTTTGGTACAACCTAAACCACCAAAAGTATTAACCTTAAAAGGAGAAAAACATTTAGTATTAGGAATAGGAGGATTTGCTTTTCCAGGTGCAAATTTTAGGTACAGCATCTTACTCTTGTTAACTTAAATGAAAGGCACTGCGGATGAACAGAACTGTTTTACCAGTGAGTAAAAGGACTCTCTTTCATAGAGTGTTTAAAGTGTCCGCATAAGGTAAAACTTCACTACCGTTTCTTAACCAACTGCCTCGGATTTTTCCCATTCACTCTATTGCGTTTCTTATACATTACTTTCTATGAAGTACACTTTTATCCTCTGGTTTCTTTCATTCTAAGCTTAAGTTGCTACTACAGAGAACAATCTAGGAAAATCTCCCTCTTGGAAAATGTCCAGAATATTGTTTCAAAAGAAGTTTATTTGTTTTTGTTTTTTTTTTGAGACGGAGTTTCGCCCTGTCACCAAGGCTGGAGTGCAGGGCAATGGTGCAGTCTCGGCTCACTACAACCTCCGCCTCGCGAGTTCAAATGATTCTCCTGCCTCTGTCTCCCGAGTAGCTGGGATTACAGGCACCCGCCACCATGCCTGGCTAGTTTTTGTATTTTTAGTAGAGATGGGGTTTCACCATGCTGGTCAGGCGGGTCTCAAACTCCTGACCTCAGGTGATCTGCCCGCCTCGGCCTCCCAAAGTGCCGGGATTACAGGCGTCAGCCACTCTGCCCAACCTAGATTTTAGTTTTCTAGACAATAGACAGGTTGAGCACATGGAAGGCATTCAGCTAATATTTAGCCTTAGTATTCAGCAACCTGGGAACACAGACACTGCACCAAGTCTAGAGATACAAATAAGATAATTAACTTGAACTATTGAGAAGCAGTGTGATACAGTTGAAAAAAGTTTTAAAATCACTCTAGGTGACCTTAGGAAAGTTTTTTAATGTTTTTGAGTATGCCTTCTCATCTTTGATTCACTCAATAAACACTTACAGGGGCACTCAATATGTACCAGCTTCTGCTATGAACACTAGAAACACCTACAGAAAAATAGAATATCTTCCAGAATTACTTTTTAAGGAAAATGTGTTTGTATATAGATAAATGGATGTATACACACAGACACACACAGAATATACATATGGATGGAATACATATTTACATGAAAATGCCTGGCAAGTAGCGAGTGCCGGAAAATTGTTGGCCACTATTACTGTATTTTACATCCGCCTTGTGGTCAGAGGGTTTGGAAGTACAGTGCACAAAAGTGTCCTCATTTCTAAATAAAACTGCCAATAGCTGGCTATCATTTTACTCCAAGGAATATGATGATTAAAACCTTCAATTTTGCCCTATCTCCTAACTGGAGTCCTTTAATCTAAGCATTATTCTCACCTCTTCCCAGCCATTAGACTGAAAACCTTAAAGGGACAGATTACCAAGAGGGCCAACTCCCCAACTCCGAGTTCCCCAAACTTGTCTGATCATATAATTCACCTGAAACACTTGATAAAGATTTCCAGATCCCACCCCAGATCTAAAGAACAAGAGCCTTACAGGCACTGCCCCTCTCCAAACACACAGCCCTATAATGTCCCAGGAGATTCTTCTCTTAACAGTCTTTAACTCCCCCTGCAAATAGCTGAGGTCATTCTCAAGTTCTTTCCAAGGCATGCTCTTTGACCCTTTCTCCACGGCTTAGTTTAGCACTAACCAACACTTGGCCAGAATCAACTCTTTCAGCTGGGCCTCCAACAGCTCAGCAAGGCACAGTTAGGGGAGGAGAGGGTTTCTGTCCCTTAGTATGTCCTTTCTAGAATTTCACTTATAAAAGGAGCATTTAAGGCCAGGCGTGGCTCATGCCTGTAATCCCAGCACTTAGGGATGCCAAGGTGGGTGGATCGCTTGAGCCCAGGACTTCCAGACCAGCCTGGGTAACATGGCAAGACCCCATCTCTACCAAAAAAAAAAAAAAAAAAAAACACAAAAATTATCTGGGCATAGTGGCATTCACACGGGAGACTGAGGTGGAAGGATCACTTGAGCCCTGGAGGCAGAGGCTGCAGTAAGCAGAGATCACGCCACTGCACCCCAGCCTGGGCAGCAGAGCCAGACCCTGTCTCAAAAAAAAAAAACCAAAGAAAAAAGACAAAGATTATTTTTAAAAAGGATCATTTAAAACTACCACAAATCTCTGAAAAGTTACATTATTTTAAAAAATAATTCCCTTAACTTATAATTTGAACTGACTCCAATAAACAAACAAAATGTACGTAATAGAGGGCCCATATTTTCATGGAACATAAATACTGCTTTTTGTTCGAATTTTCCAAATCAATTCACAATCTAATAGAAACATGAAAAAAGTCATGTATTCTCTGAAGAACATTCATTTCTTTAAAATAGCAATGAATAAAAAGCTAGGTTTGCACTACAGGTGACTCATGCCTTTCATCTTCATTTGTTCAAGTAAATACTTATTGGTTCCCTACTTTGAGGAAAAAACTGAAGAACACCATGGAAACACAAAAATGCCTAAAATATAGGCCATGTTCCAAAGACAGTAGGTTCTTTAGCGGTGATTTATGAGATTTTGATGCACCCATCACCTGGGCAGTATACACTGAACCCAATTTGTAGTCTTTTATCCCTCATCCTCTTCCCAACCTTTCCCCTTGAGTCCCCAAAGTCCACTGTATCATTCTTATTGAAAGGTGCTAAGTTTAAATGGCACATTCAAACTAGGGATCCAGCCACCCAGCCATCAAATGAACATTACTGTGTACCCACGATGAAAAGACCCCAAGTTAAATCAGAAATCATCCCTACTCACAAATAACAGAGACAAGGAGACTATTAGACAACAATGAAAAAGTCAAGTCTTCTGAAAAGTACAGATAAAGTGCTAGAAGATATTTAAGAAAATGATAAGTTAGGAGAAACCCCGTCTCTACTAAAAAAAAAAAGTACAAAATTAGCCAGGTATGGTGGCGCATGCCTGTAATCCCAGCTACTCGGGAGGCTGAGGCAGAAGAATTGCTTGAAACCGGGAGGCGGAGGTTGCAGTGAGCCAAGATCGTGCCATTGCACTCCAGTCTGGGCAACAAGAGTGAAACTCCGTCTCCAAAAAAAAAAAAAAAAGAAAGAAAATGATAAGTTATCTAAAATGATGGCTCTAGAACATAACAAGGATATGCAAAGAAAAGGGGAGATCCTTTTCTTTTGAATAGGCCAAAATCATTTAAGAGCATTCTAAACGCAATGTAATAATTCTTCATATCACTCCTGGATATGAGGAGACCACGGCTCTCAATACCTTTTGATATCAGTAATGACCCTACCGCCAGAGAAATTAGTAGGCCACAAAAATGACAGCTATGGTATGAAAAGCTCATTGAGTGGAATTTGTATCAAGCCATTTATATATACAGCAATATAAATACACACACACTATATAAAGAGTATATATACTATATATACACACTATATATATATACACACACACACACACACACACACACGAAAATATACCCACAAAGGCCGGGCGTGGTGGCTCATGCCTGTAATCCCAGAACTTTGGGAGGCTGAGGCAGGTGGATCACCTGAGGTTGGGAGTTCGAGACCAGCCTGGCCAACATGGTGAAACCCCATCTCTACTAAAAACACAAAAATTAGCCAGGCATGGTGGCGCGTGCCTGTAATCCCAGCTGCTCCGGAGGCTGAGGCAGGAGAATCACATGAACCTGGGAGACGGAGGTTGCAGTGAGCCAAGATCGTGCCACTGCACTCCAGCCTGGGTGACAGAGTGAGACACCATCTTAGAAAAAAAAAAAAAAAAAAAAGAAAATATACCCACAGAGAGTACACGTACACATTACTATCACACCCTTGCAATTTGACACTGTTTTCCAGGAGTTCTGGAATGAATGGTAAACATTTTGTGGTAGCAAATAGTATGTAATTTTCCTTAAGAACTTACTTGCATTTGAATTTAAATCTTTCCATTAGAATTTTTATCTGACATTTTGAGTATGCATACTTTTCATCTGACGTTTAGGCTTTGGTATCCCATCACTTAATGAAAATCTTGCCCATCTTTTGGTAAATGATCCAACTACACTCAACATCAAATACCTCACAAGAAAAAACAGAGGGAGCAGAACCTACTATGCAATCATTAGATACTAGAGACAAGTTCAGATGAATAAAACAGAATATATGTGTTTTCTTTCACTCTATCCCTTTTGTAACTTGGTTTTACAGTCTAAGGAACTAAAGAATTCTAACACCTAATGCATTTCCAACATGAGTACAGAGATGACTTACACCATTTCTCTTAAACAGAAACCAAAGTTTTTCCACAGTACTAATGATGTCAAGAATGAATAAAATGTTTAAAGGTTAGGCCAGGCATGGTGGCTCATGCCTATAATCCCAGGACTTTGGGAGGTAGAGGCGAGCAGATCACCTGAGGTCGGGAGGTCGAAACCAGCCTGACCAACATGGAGAAACCCCGTCTCTACTAAAAATACAAAATTAGCCAGAGGTGGTGGTGCATGCCTATAATCTCAGCTACTCAGGAGGCTGAGGCAGGAGAATCGCTTGAACCCGGGAGGCAGAAATCGGGGTGAGCCGAGATCACACCATTGCACTCCACCCTGGACAACAAGAGCGAAATTCTGTCTCAAAAAAACAATGTTTAAAGGTTAGAAAATGTGACAGGTCCGATTGTACACCTACTCCTGGATTTCTAAATGACTTGCTGTGCTATTCAGGATAGATTATCTTCATGTGCTTACATGGTCTGCGAATATTAATAAACTCCCTGATTCATCTCAATATTAAAATGCCCTTTTTTCCCCTCCAGAGATCTAGTTTTAAACATTTTCCTCTCAAATTTAAGTCAGTTAATAAAATAAGGAAACTCTCTGATCTCCAAAATATGGCCTAGGGAAATCTCCATTTACACTGCAACAGACAGATGAAGAAAAAATAACTATCTATATACCTGCCTGAAGTAGACCAAGGGGGAGTAAAGAGGCATATGGAGACTGTGTAGGATACATCTTCAATATTTACTTTTGCATTTTTTAACTGTCATAAAATACACATAACAAAAAATTTGCCATTTTCTGCATTCAACTTAGTGGCATTACATACATTCATAATGTTGTACAACCATCGGCATTGTTCATTTCCAGAACTTTTTTATCATCCCAAACAGAAATTCTAAATCCATGAAACACTACCTCTCCATTTTCCCTTCCCCTAAGCCCTGGTAATCTCTATTCTACTTTTTGTCTCTATGAATTTACCTATCCTAGTCATCTCATGCAAGTGGATATATACAATAATTATCTTTTTGTGTCCGGCTTATTTCACTTAGCATAATGTTTTCAAGATTCATTCATGTTATGGCATGTATTAGAATTGCCATCTTTTTTATGGCTGAATAATATTCCACTGTACCATAATATTCCAATATATAATACCATATTTTGTTTATCCATTCATCTGTTGATGGACATGGGTTGTTTCTACCTTTTAGGTATTGTCAATAATGCTGCTATAAACACTGGCTTTTAAGTACCTGAGTCCCTGCTTTCTTTTGCATATAGGAATAGGAATGGAATTGCTGAATCACATAGTAATTCTATGTGTAAATATTTATGAACTACAAAACTCTTTTCCACAGTAGCTTTATCATTTAACATTCCCAACAGCAATACACAAGGATTCCAGCTCAGTATATTTTAAGTATTCTCTAATTCACTACTTCAGAATAATGTTTACCTCTATTTCTTAATCAAAATTATTTTTCTTGAGATTAAAAAAACCATGATCGAAAAATCAGAAACAGCATCTAAAGACTTTTATTATTTTCTTTCCCATTGAATGACTTAAACAATAAAAGATATAGAAGGTAGAGAATGGGTTTTTTAAAACCTTTAAAATATTAAGAGAAAATGGAGCATAATATCGTAGAAATACATTAAGTATCCTATATGTACAACTCGTACTGTTAAAAACTGGTCAAATCTGACCCCTAAGTAGTCACATACTAGAAAACCTCGCATCTGAGTAACTGAGTATAAAACGTAAAATATCCAGAAATCTTTTAGAAGAAACTTACTCTTACTACTGGCAGTTCATACAGTACCTGGAACTAAGCTGCCCAGGAGCATCTTGCTTCAGTAAAAGTAGAGGAGGAGGAGGATGTGTAATTAGCTTATCTAAATACTAAACTCAGGACTCTCCACAATCCTGCCCAAACGCAAAGGCAGAAGAAATGAAGCTAAAAGCAATAATGATGTTCTTAAACCTTTAACACCTGCTCTCAGCAATCTGCCATCAAATGCTTACACGTGACAAAGGAAGTTAACAAGTAGCAAAACAAATGTCAATAGC
Source organism: Hylobates moloch (assembly GCF_009828535.3). Taxonomy (NCBI): domain Eukaryota; kingdom Metazoa; phylum Chordata; class Mammalia; order Primates; family Hylobatidae; genus Hylobates; species Hylobates moloch. The sequence continues at coordinate 48,743 of NW_026652446.1, forward strand.
AAAACTCCAAAACCAATAAATAGGCATAGTTGGAGTCTATTGGTAGAGTGGAGTGGGGTAGGGGAGGCAGATATTGTGCTTATTGTTGTGATATATTTTGCAAGCAAATAATATAGTTCTACCCATTGCTGGTAAACTGTTTGTAGTTCACATGATAGCATTGAGTCAATCAACATTTCATGGTAATCCACAGAGAGCACTGACTTTCCAGGGGCTCCTGTATCTCTATGAAAAGACCACCAGCAGGCCGGGCGCGGTGGCTCACGCTTGTAATCCCAGCACTTTGGGAGGCCGAGGAGGGCGGATCACGAGGTCAGGAGATCGAGACCACGGTGAAACCCCGTCTCTACTAAAAATGCAAAAAAAATTAGCCGGGCGTGGTGGAAAAAAAAAAAAAGACCACCAGCAGACCAGCATCAGTGAATGCATTCTGCATTTTTACACTGCTTTTAAGTAAATTGATTTTCCCAAGGTGCTTATAAGTGGTTTGTTCTTTTAATTAGGTAAATATTCCTCTTAAGATCTATTTAAACTTGATATTTACAGTAAAACCTTTTCATATAGAATAGGCAGCCAAACTTTATCCTGGCCTTGCCTGGATAATTGCAAATCCCTAATTAGCTACATCTAGAACAATGGAGTTATTTTTAATAGAGACCCCTCTTTCATAGGCTATGGGGAATCTTAAATCCCTTAAAAATAAATTAAACCATTATATTTCCTGGGATCTTAGAATCTTCAATTATTTCTAAAACATCCTACCTTTGTTCATGTATAAAGATCACTTTCTACGCAATTATTTCAACAGAAAGCTTTTCATGATTGTGAGTTAGGATCATGTCAATTTAAGTAAGTTTTATGACTAGTTGGCCTTTATGAAAATCTTTACTACTCTTTCCAAGGTCAAAACAAAGATGTATCCTTATATTCTAATATAATTTAGAAGCCTTAAAGTCTAACACAGCCTGAAGGTGCTCCAATTTTACTATTTCTCAAATTTCAGAAGGTAGCAAAGAATTGAACTTACCACCATCCAGCCTTAGGAGTTTGGTGGTAGATACTTTTCTCTATACAAGATTCCAAAAACATCAGAACAGAGCAGAATATTCCATTAACAAAGAACCTGGTCTAGATCTCAATAAATGCATTCCGAGTCAATAAACAAGTAACTGAAATGAAATTACATTTTAAGCTCAAATAGAATCATTTAACACAAGACACACTTTGATACTTACTAGATCCTCAAATAACACTGTGACTCAACACCATCTCAGAAAAATCCCCCACCACCCTGCAAAATGGTTATTTGAAACTGATGAGGTATTTTAATGATATTATAAAAACAAAACAGGGCTGGGCAAGGTGGCTCATAACCTATAATCCCAACACTTTTGGAGGCTGAAGCGGGGGGATTGCTTCAAGCCAGAAGTTAGAGACCAGCCTGAGCCACAAAGTGAGACCCTGTCTCTATAAAAATAAAAAAAAACATTAGCCAGGCATGGTGGCGTGAACCTATAGTCCTAGCTATAGCCCTACTCGGGAGGCTGAGGTGGAAGGATCACTTGAGCCCAGGAGTTTGAAGCCATAGTGAGCTATGATAGAGCCATTGCACTCCAGCAACAGTGAAACACTGTATCTTAAAAAAGAAAAAGAAAAAAAAATTAGGAGCCAGTGTCTAAACTGACTGAGTATTGCCAAGGGCATCAGAAATTCTGAACCAACACTTACAGAATGCTAAACTTGCCTGTCTTAACTGGGGAGAAACAAAGAAAAGTTCAACAATCAATCCATTTTCAAACTGACAAACATCCTCATCTGTATGTAGATGGCTGACCACGACTGTCTATCGATCTTATGTGATTTCTACTTGGTGGTTTTAAAAACATTTCTGTCCCCTGATCTTCAATTGGCACCCCACATACCTTCTGTTTCCGAGAACCGGTCCTTGACGTTAAACCTGCACCACAGACAAACTCCCCTCCAGGTGAGCTTGTTACTAGGGTCTGACATCTCACTGGAGGTACCTTGCAAAGTGCTCAACTACCATCAAGTCATTCTTCCAGTTGGGCCTGCGCTTGTCTACCTGCCCCTATCTAGCCACAATAATTCAAGCATTCTCTCCCTCTTTAAAACACGTAATGCCATAACCATAATATATATTTTAAGGCAAAGTATATATGTGTATATATATATATATACACACACACACACACACACACATATATACATATAAAGACACTCAGCAAACTAAAGTACAAAGCTTCTCCTCAACCACCTAAGTGAATTCTCAACAACTTTAAGAGTGAGAATTAATTTACTTGAAAATAATGTCTTACCATATAAAAATCCCACTTAATGGATTAACCTCATTAACATGAAGAAAAGGCAATTGTGATTCCTAAAGTGGAAAGGCAGGTAGGTTGCAAAGATTCCCCTACACTGAAAATACGATTCTTTTCCATTCTCAGCTGTAATTGCTGAAAGCTCAAGTAATAGGCTAAGGTAACATACAAGGACTAAAACCTTATTCCTTTATCATTCAGTACTGAAAGTTCCTCTAATAGACTGCACTTTTTCCCCCCACCTCAAAAACAGCCCTGAATCAAGCCTGGCCTGCCCACTTTAGAAACACTAGCCCAGCTACAGACCAACTTCCCAAAAACACAGATATGGGACACCTTATGTATAGTACAACTCTGGAGAGGTCACAAATCACCTATTCCATTAGGAGTGGGGTGAAATAAAATACAACATCTAAAGCTTGGACCTTATTTACTGATCACAAAGAGAAAAATAAATCATTTTTCAAACTGTCCAAGCACAATTTGGAGGTCTCTGAAAATGTGCAAAGAAATACCATAGCACCAGCTCAGTTTTAAACTCTGGAATATAATGAACTATGGAGTTTGCATAAGGCTTTGCCAAACACTTTTCAATACACTGACTCATTAATCCCTTGTGACAACCATTTGAAAAGGTATGAGTTAGATCTTTCCTCCTTATATTAAAATGAGGAAACCCAGACTCAGAGAGATTCAAAAGCTTATCAGGGACCCAGCTAGAAGGTAAAGTCACTCCTTGACAGAGGAGATATTCTGATTTCAAACTGATGCTCAGATGTGGCCCTCAATCTCTGTCCATCATTTAAACATCTTTATCCCTTAAGATTATAGTAAATTTCTCATTTGTATTAAGCACTTGGGGATGTCCTACAAATCAAACCATATGTCATGGGTTAAATCATGTTTCCTATATTTGTCACACTCACTAGGACACTATAATTCTATTTATAACATGGTTCTTATCCTGAAAATAGTACAGTGGTATCTTATCCGTGAAAATAGTACAGTAGTCCCAATGGTCAGGAATGGGTATGAACAGGATGTTTCAGTTATCTGAACAGTCTCAGTAACTGATGCCTTACCTGCAGTTGAATTAACGATTTTCAAAGAGCTGGAAGCAATGTAATTCACATAACACTAAAATAACATAGAACAATTTAAAGATAATTTACAGATGTAGGTCCTTCAGGGTATGTCTAGAGTTAAGACTGTGAACTGCAGTTATCCCTGGACAGTACTGTATCTCTGGAAGATACAATAGATTCAGAGATATTTATACTGAACCTGGCAGTTGCCTCTTAAAAATCCTAATAAAAAGAGATTTCATTATAATTTGCCTTTTCCTGAGGGTAGCACACCAAAAAAAAAAAAAAAAAAAAGAGTTGGCATTTTCACTATTCCATACAAAATCAGAAAGTTGTTGAAATTCCTTTTAGCAAATGAAACTCTAAAATTCAATGAATTTAAATTAAATCCACTAATCAGAAAATGATTTGAACATCTGCCATCAGACAGATCTTTCTTACTGTTTTAATCTTACACATATTCTTCCCAATTCATGGATGAATCCAATGTGTTTGATATTTGATTTTTATACTCTGATAGTACAAGAATAATTTTAATTCTTCAGGTTACTTCTGCAGCTACATAAGGAAAAGTGAATAATGGCTTACTGATACTTATGAAGTCATCTGAAAAGAACTGTCCAATGAACGGGTGGACATGGGTATGAGAGGATCATTTTTTTCAACTTTCTATTAGTGACTTTTCATATTGCTTCTTATTTGTACTCTTATTACACTAAAATAACCAACAAGCTCTGACTACTTTTTCAGCAATTCCTATGCACAATTCCTATATTAAACCAAAAAAGAAGATATCATTTAAAGTTTTTTCCACCAGTTTTAACTATGACGTGTAAGCATTGTTGTTAAAACCAAATAGTTAACAAATAATGTGCATATTTTATCCACTCTACATATGAAAGCAAAGTTGAACTATAGCTAACTCAGTCTTTAAATTCCATTTAAGGGCTGAATGTAACTTCTGATATCGTAGAAGAAAGAAAAATGAACTAAGAGATCTGAAGAGCAGTATGCAGCCTGGACAACATAGTGAGACCTGTCTCTACAAAAAAACAACAATAATAATAAATAGCCTGGCATGGTGGCGTGCACACCTGTAGTCCCAGCTACTGGAGAGGCTAAGGTGAGAGGATCACTTCAGCCTGGGAGGTGGAGGCTACAGTGAGTGAGCCAGTGATCATGCATCATGCCACTGCACTGCAGCCGGGATAACAGAGCAAGACTCTGTCTCAAAGTAAAATAAAGAGCAATATGACCAAGCTACATGTGAAAGATTTGGGAGTCAAAAAGTTCTACACTTTGCTCTCCAATATGGTAACCACTAGACACAAGTGGAAATTTAAGTTTAAAATAATTACAAGTAAATAAAACTTAGGCCGGGTGTGGTGGCTCACGCCTGTAATTCCAGCACTCTGGGAGCCTGAGGCGGGTGGATCACCTGAAGTCAGGAGTTCGTGACCAGCCTGGCTAACATAGTGAAAACCCGTCTCTACTAAAAAATACAAAAAATTAGCGGGGTGTGGTGGCAGGCGCCTGTAATCTAATCCCAGCTACTCGGGAGGCTGAGGCAGGAGAATCGCTTGAATCCGGGAGGCGGAGGTTGCAGTTAGCCGAGATAGCGCCACTGCACTCCAGCCTGGGCTACAGAGCAAGAATCCATCTCAACCAGCTAGGCGGAGGTTGCAGTGAGCCGAGATTGCGCCACTGCACTCACTCCAGCCTGGGCGACAGAGCGAGACTCCATTTCAAAAAAAAAAAAAAAACTTAAACTGTTGTTCCTCAGTCCACTAGCTACATTTCAAAGACTCAGTTATATGTGCCTTGTGGCTGCTATGCTGGACAGCACAGACAAAACCATTTCCAACACTGAAGAAAATTCCATTGGATGACACCATGGGTAGCTACGTGATCTTATGCAAGTTACTCTGTGTAAATCTCAATGCCCTTGTTTGTAAAGTGTGTATAACACAACCTAAATCGAGAAGACTACTAGAATTTTAATGAGATAATGTATAAAAGCACAGGAATTAGTGCTTAGTACACATCAGATATCCCAGAAAGGAGCTATTAACACAATCCTGTATTAAACTTTCGTCTATAATGGTGACCCTCAACGAGTCACTTTCCCTTCCTGGGCCTCATTTTCCAAACTGACAAGTGTGGGAAGTTCTTCTAGTTAGCTCCTAATGAACCTATCAATCAAATGCTACCAGGTTAAATATTGAGCAAAAGGAGCACAAACTTCTACTGAGTGAACTGCTACCTAGCCTCCAAGAGCCTAGAGCTTCCTCACAGATCCCAAGCATTCTTCAAGAAACCCCAGAAGATTGGCTCTCCACTATAACCCATCGTCTGATGTGAGCTATTTATAAAGTCTGTCTTAAAAGATTACCGGAATATCTTTCTGAAATTGTATATACTGTAATTAGAAGCTACAACCTCCTATTTCATGATGAGATCCTGCAGTTTTAACATCTTTTAAATAAATGCTATCTTTACAGATGAATTTTTTTATCTTAAAGTCATTTAAACCACAACACTTTAAAAGCACGTGTGAGTTTAAAAACAATTTTGTAATGACGGATTTTTTTTTTTAATCAACTATGCCTAATTCTCAGCCAGCCTGTGGGTGCCCCTCTGGTATCTAAACAAAGTGAGAATTGTACCTTCATGGGTGAGGTCCTTTTGCAGGGCCAGAAACATGCCCAGAGACTTTATCCTCGTTAACAGCTGCTCCCAGGGAGCCAGGAAATTTACTGATCCAGTAAATTTCAGAGTCAGCCTCCAATGAGGGGGAACCAAGGGCCCCCACAAAAGGCACAAAACCAGCGCTCCCGGCTGCTATCCACTGTGGGGCGTTGCCCGGGCACCCAGGGTCACAGCTTTAACTTAGGGGTGGAGGAGCAACTCCGGCAGCAGAAATCATTACAGAGCGAAGCAATTTTGCCCAAGGCCTGAGGCCTCAAAAAAAAGTGTTATTCCAGAGCAGATTCCTTTTCTTCCGGGTCTGTCTGCTCCTTCTGACTCTTTGCCCACAACCACCGTGCCTCCCCATTCCCAATGCCCCACCTCCTGCCACATTTATTAAAAAAAAAAAAAAGAAGAACAAGAAGGAGGAGAAGAGAAGGAAGGAAGGAAGGAAGGAAGGAAGGAAGGAAGGAAGGAAGGAAGGAAGGAAGGAGAGAGAGAGAAGGAGAAAGAAAGAAAACGATTTTAAAAAAGCATATTCCCTCTCCCTTAGCTTTCCCTAGGAAGGCCTGGAAACCGGAGGAAATTCAAATCAAATTAGTTGCACATTAAAAAATAAACAGACAAGCAATCAGGGGGTGCCCACCCAACAAAAGACCTCACCCGTTCCAAAATATGATTAAGTCTGGGAGGGAAGAGGGGGAGGGGGACTAGAAACCAGCAGGGATGGAGAGAGAAACCTGTGGATTTTTGGCCCCAGCGTTGGCCCATTGCGGCCAAATTCTAAATTTTGTTTAAATAAAATGCTGGGTTGAGGAGAAAAGAAAAGAAAAAGTTATAACTTTTAAGGAAGTCTGCAAACGGCACTGTCTGGATAAAATGCCATTGCTTCCCTTCGTCTGGGATGGCAGGGTGGGAGCTGAGATTCCAAAAGCTCCAACTCCGACCGCGCACTCCTGGAAGCCTCCCCGCCAAAGGCGCCGCCGGGCGGCGCAGCCCAGTCTCCCGAGACGGCGGGCCCGAGTCCTCCGGCTCCCACAGGACGCCGGGACCCGGACCTGTGGGAAAGTTCGCGGGCACAGCCCGAGGCCCCACTTTCTGCCGAGAGTGACAGGCCCTTCCCACGCCTGCCGGCCCCAGCCCAGCCGCGGGCACCAGACGGTCCGCGCGGCCCCTCCTGGCCGCCTCGGGGCGCAGATTCCTCCCGCCCGCCCCACCCCCGGCCGAGGCGCCCCTCGGGGTGACCGACTGACCGGAGCTCCGCTGGCCCACACACCGGGTCGCCCGCTCCTTCCCGCCGCGCCCCGCTCCCCCGCCCGAGCTTCCAGCCGCCGGCTCGCCAAGTCCGGCCGCGGCCGCCGGTTACCGCCCCCAGCCCGGGGGGAGCCCGGGGGGCAGGACGGGGAGGAGGACGTGGCGCGCTCGGAGGTGGCCAGCAGCGGGGCGGGGAGTGTCCCGGAGAGGCCCAGCCGGGGGCGGGGGGGCCAGGCCGGCGCGGGCTCGGGACCCTCCCCGCGAGCATCCCCGGGTTCGAGGCCCCCGACCGCCCCCGCCGGCGCGGAGAGGCGGCCCCAACTTCCAGCCCCACTTCGCACACCCGCCCTCTTCCCTTCACCATATGGAAATCTACAGCCCCAGAAAGTGACACGTCGAAGATTCCTCGGCCTCGCCGCCCGCCCTCCCCC
>NW_026652447.1:0-6916 GCF_009828535.3 Hylobates moloch
AGAAAAGGGGAAAAGGAAGGGGAAGGGAAAGGGAAGGGGAAGAGGAAGAGAAGGGGAAGGGAAGAAAAGGGGAAAAGGAAGGGGAAGGGGAAGGGAAAGGGAAGGGAAGGGGAAGGGAAGAAAAGGGGAAGGGGAAGGGGAAGGGAAGGGAAGGGAAAAAATATATTTCTTATAGTTCTGGAGGCTAGGAAGTCCAAGTTTGAGGGGCCTGCATCTGGTGAGGGTCTTCTTGCTGCATCTTCCCATGACAGAAGGCAGAAGGACAAGAGAGTGCGAGAAAGCAAGAGGGCAAGAGGGGCTGAACTCTCTTTTACAATAAGCCCACTCTTGTGATTACTAATCTATTACCACAATAACAACATTAATTCATTCATGAGGGCTCTCTTATTAGGCCCCACATCCCAACTGTTGCATTGAGGATTGAGTTTCCAGCACATAAACTTTGGGGGACACATTTAAACCATAGCAGAGCCTTTATGTAAATTCAACCAAGAGGAGATGGGAAAATCAACGACATGAGAAAGACAGCAAGGGCGAGCAGAGAAGTATGTGCAGGTTAAGGGAAAAAGTCACAGTGAATCCTGTAGTGCAGACTACTTTATCAAAAGCACCTAAAAAAGATCTCATTAACTCCCCCAACTCACCTCCACCCACATCTAAAGAGCCACACACAGCACCACCAAAGGCAGCACAATGAGAACAGCATTCTCCTCAACAGATAAGCTGTGAGTATCCAGACAGACACCCGACCTCAACAGCTCCAGAACAGCCCCAAGACAGCTCCTCCCTAACCACCACTCAAGTAACCAGCTGGGAAAGTATTCAGAAAACCCGCATCCTGACACACCACTACCAAACAACTTAAACAGCAAAGAACAACCCATTTAAACAGCAATGCCAGCTGCCAGGAAAAGTAGGGACAATGAGTAGAGGAAAAGCAGACTCCTTGGGATCCACCAAGACCCAGTCTCTCAGCATCAGCACTTCCAAACGTAGAATCCACACACCCCTGGGGCCTGCGGAGCTCCATGAGGGATGCCGTCCTCAAAGATAAATGAGCAGGCAAACTGGACAGAAAACCACTCAGGGTATTACTCTTTAAAATATCTTTATAGAGTCAAACAGGAATAAGACTACGGGATATGTGTATTCCCAACAGATTCTGAGAATGATGTCACTATCCCTTTCAAGATGTGTTTAACACTTTGCGGTCACTTGTATTCCTGCCACTGAGCGCCAGTGCTTTCTAATTTGAACTGACTCCAGCTCACGCTGACCCCAGCTCCCTGGAACTGGTTACCATTAGCCAAGACTGTCATCCATCCTTTCAAAGAGTCCTAAAAACAGCTCTTCACCTACTCATCCAAGACAAGTAAAAATGTGTGCCAAAGAAATGGGGAAAAAAGATTCAAAGAGAGAATACAATTAACATACTACCAAGAGAGCAAAAAGTGAAGGGAGAGGAAAAACTAGGAAAATCATGTGTGGGCTCACACCTATTTCCAAAGCTGGGCTAATATCCTTTTGCTTGTGTCTAAATGAGTAAATGAGGCACCGACTTTAAACTGCTACTAGAAAAAAAAAAGAGAGAGAGAGAGAGAAAGAAAGAAGCAGGCCGAGGCCAGGCCCAATGGCTCACGCCTGTAATCCCAGCACTTTGGGAGGCCGAGGCGGGTGGATCACCCAAGGTCAGGAGTTGGAGACCAGCCTGGCCAACATGGTGAAATGTCATCTCTACCAAAAATTTTTAAAAAATAGCCAGACGTGGTGGTGTATGCCTGTAATCTCGGCTACTTGGGAAGCTGAGGTAGGAGAACTGCTTGAACCCGGTAGGCGGAGGTTGCAGTGAGCCGAGGAAATGCCTGGGCAACAAGAGTGAAACTCCATTTCAAAAAAAAAAAAAAAGTAGGCCCAAATCTTAGAGTAAAACTTATTGTCTAACAAGAATTGGTGAGAATTCCATTCCCTGGTTACTTACCCCATAGGCTGAAGAGCTGCCTCTGCCTCTAAGGATCAGAGCATTCTGCATTTGATGGCAGAACCTATGTCGGAATGCAGCACAATCCCTGATAAGTGAGAAGAACATCAGGGTGAGTTATCCTGACCTTGAGATTGCTTCTCTAGCTCTTTCATTTAAAAAAATATATAAGAACCAAGAAGGTGATCCCCTCTTGCCACCTCAGTTCTTTGAACTCAGCTACTCAAGGTCCATTTTGTCGAGACCAAGGGCTCCCATGAGTGACTGTGAGGCAGATCTGATCACTCAGAGGGCAAAAGGTAACCTTATAAAACCTGAAGACGTGAAAGGAGAACGTAGCTGCTGCTCAGAACTCCACTAGCCCATCTTGAAAAGAAATCATCTACAAACAGAGTAATTCCCAGTTTCCAATTCTAGGCCTTATAGTTTTGTTGAGTGTCCCTAAACTTTTCTGTTTTTTTGTTTTGTTTTGTTTTGTTTGTTTGTTTTTGGAGACAGAGTCTTGCTCTATCCCCCAGGCTAGAGTGTAGTGATGCAATCTCGGCTGACTGCAACCTCCACCTCCTAGGTTCAAGTGATTCTCATGCCTCAGCCTCCCAAGTAGGTGAGATTACAGGTACACACCACCACACCCAGATGATTTTTGCATTTTTAGTAGAGATGGGGTTTCCACATGTTGGCCAGACTGGTCTTGAACTCCTGACTTCAGGTGATCCACCAGACTCAGCCTCCCAAAGTGCTGGGATTACAAGCATGAGCCATCACACCTGGCCTTCTGCTCTTTCTTATTTTGCCCACCTAATGTAAGAAAACTAAGCTAAAATAAATTTTGTAACCAAACCAAAAGGAAGCTCTCTAGGAGGTATGGCTACTATACTCAGAGACCTGAACTATCCTTGACTCAAAAATGGCTATCTGGAAGTCAGCATCCTCAGAATACATTTCAGATGCAAACTAGAATACATCAGTGTAAACTAAGAAAGTCCAGAGCCTTTGCTTGAGTAAAACTAAATGCAGCAAAACCATGGGCTTCATGCATGATTGGTATTGTAAGAGAAGCCACAGGGAGAATTAAACATGACACCTTTGGCCGGGCGCAGTGGCTCATGCCTGTAATCCCACCACTGTGGGAGGCCGAGGCGGGCAGATCACCTTAGGTCAGGAGTTTGAGACCAGCATGGCCAACATGGTGAAACCCTGTCTCTACTAAAAATACAAAAATTAGCCTGGCGTGGTGGTGGGCGCCTGTGATCCCAGCTACTTGGCAGGCTGAGGCAGGAGAATCGTTGAAGTTCAAGTGAATCAGGAGAATCACTTGAACTCAGGAGGCAGAGGTTCCAGTGAACCAAGATCACACCACTGCACTCCAGCCTGGATGACAACAAAACTCTGTCTCAAAAAAAAAATATACGGCCGGGCGCGGTGGCTCACGCTTGTAATCCCAGCACTTTGGGAGGCCGAGGCGGGCGGATCACGAGGTCAGGAGATCGAGACCATGGTGAAACCCCGTCTCTACTAAAAATACAAAAAATTAGCTGGGCATGGTGGCGGGTGCCTGTAGTCCCAGCTACTCGGAGAGGCTGAGGCAGGAGAATGGCGTGAACCCGGGAGGCGGAGCTTGCAGTGAGCCGAGATTGCGCCACTGCACTCCAGCCTGGGGGACAGAGCGAGACTCCGTCTCAAAAAAAAAAAAAAAAAAAAAAAAAAAATATATATATATATATACACATATATATGTGTGTGTGTTTGTGTGTGTGTGTCTATATGTGTGCATATATATGTGTGTGTATACATATATACACACATGCACACATATACACACATATATATACACATATATATATAACATCTTCTTAACCTATGATCAAAGTTCCTTCTAAACTCAATTTGGGGCACCATATATCACAAACCAGATGGCAAGAAATTAAATATATTTTAGTTGTTTTCATGCCATCCCAATCATATCTTGATCAGTTCACAGACATGTTTCAGCAAATGCTGGAGGAGTTTTTCTCTCTTTAGGAGTCCTCTCTCACTTTACCCTGCTTAATAAAAGACCTCACACACTTAGAAACAGGATAGACAGGCCAGCTTCAGGACATGCTGCATGGGGAGAACTGACTGTTCCAAAAAGAGAGGGCTCTACACCCCTCTGAGCTCCACAATAGACTGGCTACACACAAATGCCTGAAGTAAGGCAGTCCCCTCAGGAAAACGAACAGTTGGCGAGATCAAGACTTCTGGCCCAAAGGGCCTGCAGCTGGTCTGACCATTCATCAAAAAATCTGAATTTAAATGGAGACACGGGGTGGAGCCAAGATGGCCGAATAGGAACAGCTCCGGTCTCCAGGTCCCAGCCGCAGCGACACAGAAGACGGGTGATTTCTGCATTTCTGCTTGAGGTACCGGTTTCATCTCACTAGGGAGTGCCTAACAGTGGGTGCAGGACAGACGGTGAAGCGCACTGTGCGCGAGCCGAAGCAGGGCGAGGCATTGCCTCACTCGGGAAGCGCAAGGGGTCAGGGAGTTCCCTTTCCTAGTCAAAGAAAGGGGAAACAGACAGCACCTGGAATATCGGGTCAGTCCCATCCTAATACTGCGCTTTTCCAACGGGCCTGGAAAACGGCACACTAGGAGATTGTGTCCCGCACCTGGCTCGGAGGGTCCTATGCCCACGGAGTCTCGCTGATTGCTAGCACAGCAGTCTGAGATCAAGCTGCAAGGCGGCAGCGAGGCTGGGGGAGGGGCGCCCGCCATTGCCCAGGCTTGCTTAGGTAAACAAAGCAGCCAGGAAGCTCGAACTGGGTGGAGCCCACCACAGCTCAAGGAGGCCTGCCTGCCTCTGTAGGCTCCACCTCTGGAGGCAGGGCACAGACAAACAAAAACTCAGCAAGAACCTCCACAGACTTAAATGTCCCTGTCTGACTGACAGCTTTGAAGAGAGTAGTGGTTCTCCCAGCATGCAGCTGGAGATCTGAGAACGGACAGACTGCCTCCTAAAGTGGGTCCCTCACCCCTGAGCAGCCTAACTGGGAGGCACCCCCCCAGTAGGGACAGACTGACACCTCATTCAACCGGGTACTCCTCTGAGACAAAACTTTCAGAGGAACTATCAGACAGCTGAATTTGTGGTCTCACGAAAATCCGCTGTTCTGCAGCCACCACTGCTGACACCCAGCCAAACAGGGTCTGGAGTGGACCTCTAGTAAACTCCAACAGACCTGCAGCTGAGGGTCCTGTCTGGTAGAAGGAAAACTAACAAACAGAAAGGACATCCACACCAAAAACCCATCTGTACATCACCATCATCAAAGACAAAAAGTAGATAAAACCACAAAGAAGGGGAAAAAACAGAGCAAAAAAACTGGAAACTCTAAAAAACAGAGCACCTCTCCTCCTCCAAAGGAACGCAGTTCCTCACCAGCAACGGAACAAAGCTGGATGGAGGATGACTTTGATGAGTTGAGAGAAGAAGGCTTCAGACGATCAAACTACTCTGAGCTACGAGAGGAAATTCAAAACAATAGCAAAGAAGTTAAAAACTTTGAAAAAATATTAGAAGAATGGATAACTAGAATAACCAATGGAGAGAAGGGCTTAAAGGAGCTGATGGAGCTGAAAGCCAAGTTTCGAGAACTACGTGAAGATTGCAGAAGCCTCAGTAGCAGATGCAATCAACTGGAAGAAAGGGTATCGCTGATGGAAGATGAAATGAATGAAATGAAGAGAGAAGGGAAGTTTAGAGAAAAAAGAATAAAAAGAAATGAACAAAGCCTCCAAGAAATTTGGGACTATGTGAAAAGACCAAACCTACGTCTGATTGGTGTACCTGAAAATGATGGGGAGAATGGAACCAAGTTGGAAAACACTCTGCAAGATATTATCCAGGAGAACTTCCCCAATCTAGCAAGGCAGGCCAGCATTCAGATTCAGGAAATACAGAGAATGCCACAAAGATACTCCTCGAGAAGGGCAACTCCAAGACACATAATTGTCAGACTCACCAAAGTTGAAATGAAGGAAAAAATGTTAAGGGCAGCCAGAGAGAAAGGTCGGGTTACCCACAAAGGGAAGCCCATCAGACTAACAGCTGATCTCTCAGCAGAAACTCTACAAGCCAGAAGAGAGTGGGAGCCGATATTCAACATTCTTAAAGAAAAGAATTTTCAACCCAGAATTTCCTATCCCGCCAAACTAAGCTTCATAAGTGAAGGAGAAATAAAATACTTTACGGACAAGCAAACGCTGAGTGATTTTGTCACCACCAGGCCTGCCCTAAAAGAGCTCCTGAAGGAAGCACTAAACATGGAAAGGAACAACCGGTTCCAGCCACTGCAAAAACATGCCAAATTGTAAAGACCATCGAGGCTAGGAAGAAACTATAGCAACTAACGAGCAAAATAACCAACTAACATCATAATGACAGGATCAGATCCACACATAACAATATTAATGTTAAATGTAAATGGGCTAAATGCTCCAATCAAAAGACACAGACTGGCAAACTGGATAAGGAGTCAGGACCCATCAGTGTGCTGTATTCAGGAAACCCATCTCACGTGCAGAGACACACATAGACTCAAAATAAAGGGATGGAGGAAGATCTATCAAGCAAATGGAAAACAAAAAAAGGCAGGGGTTGCAATCCTAGTCTCTGATAAAATAGACTTTAAACCAACAAAGATCAGAAGAGACAAAGAAGGCCATTACATAATGGTAAAGGGATCAATTCAACAAGAAGAGCTAACTATCCTAAATATATATGCACCCAACACAGGAGCACCCAGATTCATAAAGCAAGTCCTCAGTGACCTACAAAGGGACTTAAACTCCCACACAATAATAATGGGAGATTTTAACACCCCACTGTCAGCATTAGACAGATCAACGAGACAGAAAGTTAACAAGGATATCCAGGAATTGAACTCAGCTCTACAT
>NW_026652447.1:11916-35768 GCF_009828535.3 Hylobates moloch
AAAAAAAAAAAAAAAAAAAAAAAAAAGAAACCCCACCTCTACTAAAAATACAAAAAAATTAACCGGGCATGGTGACTCGCGCCTGTAGTCCCAGCTACTCAGGAGACTGAGGCAAGTGATTCACTTGAACCCAAGAGGCGGAGGTTGCGGTGAGCCGAGATTGCTCCACTGCACTCCAATCTGGGCACAGAGCAAGACTGTGTCTCAAAAACAAAAACAACAACAACAACAAAAAATTCCTGGCCTGGCGTAGTGGTTCATGCCTGTAATCCCAGCACTTTGGGAGGCTGAGGCAGGAGGATCACCTGAGTTCAGCAGTTCCAGACCAGCCTGGCCAACATGGTGAAATCCCATCTCTATTAAAAATACAAAATTAGCCTGGTGTAGTGGCGGGCGCCTGTAATCCCAGGTACTCAGGAGACTAAGGCAGGAGAATCGCTTGAACCCAGGAGGCAGAGGCTGCAGTGAGCTGAGATTACAGCATTGTACTGCAGCCTAGATCATGCCATTGCACTACAGCCTGGGCGACAAGAGTAAAAACTCTGTCACAAAAAAAAAAAAAAAAAAAAATTCCTGTGGGGAAGGCCTTCTACATAAAGGTCGTCAACTTGAGACTGGAAAAAAGGGGTGGACCTTTGGCTTTTACAGCTTGAGCTATAAAGACAAAAAGAAAAAAGGGTATCATTTAAACATAATATGTAGAAAAGAATAATTATTGAATCTGTATTGCTCTTTAATTTTTATAATTTGATCTTTACTTCTGTTATTGTAATTAAGTCCAAAGAAAAATATTATGAGTAAAATAAAAACACCACCAAAAATGCTAATGTTCTGTTCATCAAAGTCTGCAGTGAAATATCCCATTACAGATAGGTGCAGTGACTCACACCTGTAATCCCAGCACTTTGGGAGGCTAAGAAATGTGAATCAACTGAGGTCAGGAGTTTGAGACCAGCCTGGCAAACGTGGTGAATCCACGTCTCTACTAAAAATAAAAACGTAGCCAGGCAAGGTGGCAGGCGCCTGTAATCCCAGCTATTCGGGAGGCTGAGGCAGGAGAATTGCTTGAACCCAGAAGGCGGAGGCTGCAGTGAGCTGAGTTCACAGCATTGTACTCTAGCCTAGGCAACAAGAGCAAAACTCCATCTCCAAAAAAAAAAAAAGTACGAGAATTGTGGAGCTGATGGAGCTGAGTCCTACTCATTGTATTTACTTTCCTAAAATAAAACAACATTATAAAAAACATATGACCGGGCACAGTGGCTCACGCCTGTAATCCCAACACTTTGGGAGGCCAAGGTGGGCAGCTCACCTGAGGTCAGGAGTTTGAGACCAGCCTGGCCAACATGGTGAAACCCCAACTCTACTACAAATACAAAATTAGGCAGACCTGGTGGCAGGTGCCTGTGATGCCAGCTACTTGGGAGGCTGAGGCAGGGAGAATTGCCTGAACCTGGGAGATGGATGTTGCAGTGAGCTGAGATCACGCCACTGCACTCCAGCGTGGACGACAGAGCAAGACTCAATCTCAAAAAAAAAGAAAAGAAAAGAAAAGCTAGCAGGTGCCATTTGCTATGGGGAGACTAGGGATATGATCTTGCTGCAATCCTTCCATTTTAGTAAATCTAAACAGTGTGATTCCATTGTGTTTTGTCCCCACTTCACTCCAGAGGCAAAACAAGTAAGAAAACCAATTCTATTTCTATTTCTTTCAAAACACATCTAAACAATTAAGAGATGATATGCACGGCTCCATACTCCAAAAGGAAACGTTCTTGTGTCCTGGGTATCACGGACATTTCATGAATGCTTGTTCAGGTGACTGGTGTAGACTTCAATAATAACCTGTTCAATGTATTATGCCAGATAAATCTTGCATTTCAAAAGTAGGCCAAATTTTGTTCTTTTAGTTCTGTCTACCCATAAATGTAATATTTACATGTATTTATAATGGGTTAAAAAAAGAAAACGAGTTCACTGTTTTAGAGAGTATTATAATTTTGACAAATGAGGCCAGGCAGGGTAGCTCTGGCCTGTAATCCCAGCACTTTGGGAGGCTGAGATGAGTGGATCATCTGAGGTTGGGAGTTTCCGACTAGCCTGACAAACATGGAGAAACCCCACCTCTATTAAAAATACAAAATTATCCAGGTGTGGTAGCGCATGCCTGTAATCTCAGCTACTCAGTAAGCTGAGGCAGGAGAATTGCTTGAACACAGGAGGCAGAGGTTGCGGTGAGCCTAGATCACGCCATTGCACTCTAGCCTGGGCAACAAGAGCAAAACTCCATCTCAAAAATAAAAAAAAAATTTAAAAAAAAAAAAGAATTTTGACAACATGAATTCTCCTGACCTGGAACATAATTAATAGTTACAGGCATATTATTTCATGTGGAAGGTACCATTTTAAAAAAACAATGTCAAGCATTAAATAATTATTGCACATAATCTTTTTTTTTTTTTTTTTTTTTTGAGATGGAGTCTCACTCTGTCGCCCAGGTTGGAGTGCAGTGGCGGGATCTCAGCTCACTGCAAGCTCTGCTGCCCAGGTTCATGCCATTCTCCTGCCTCAGCCTCCCGAGTTGCTAGGACTACAGGCGCCTACCACCATGCCCGTTTAAGTTTTTGTATTTTTAGTAGAGATGGGGTTTCATCCTGTTAGTCAGGATGGTCTCGATCTCCTGACCTCACGATCCACCCGCCTCAGCCTCCCAGAGTGCTGGGATTACAGGTGTGAGCCACCACGGCCGGCCCGCACATAATCTTCTAATCTGACTTAAGACTGAAGACCTACCTCTTGAAGCTGGTTTATCAAGCTGTAAATCTTCACGTCTTAAATTCATAAGTTCATGTCTGAAAGGTGAGACTACTTAATATTCACTAGGCAATATTCAGCAAAGTAACATCCACTAGTACATATTTAACACTGAATCACCACGGGTGGTTTTGAAAAGACAGGCTGGGCACGATCGCTCACACCTGTAATCCCAGCACTTTGGGAGGCCGAGACTGGCAGATCACAAGGTCAGGAGTTCTAGACCAGCCTGGCCAACATGGTAAAACACTGTCTCTACTAAAAATACAAAAATGAGCTGTGTGTGGTGGCAGATGCCTGTAATCCCAACTACTCGGGAGGCTGAAGCAAGAGAATTGCTTGAACCCAGGAGGTGGAGGCTGCAGTGAGCCAAGGTCATGCCACTGCACTCCAACCTGAGTGACAGAGCAAGACTCCATCTCGGGGGAAAAAAAAAAATTAAGAAAAGACAATCTGGATGTTTGAGCGCAACTAAACCTTCATTTGAGGTTTCTACAGAGTAACAAAACAAAATAATAATTGTAAACTGTCTCATAAGGTGATTCATGGAGCATGTGTCCTCACAAGTGACCTACTTTACAACCTACAGGTCTTTGAAGCAGATTACAAAAATCTTAAATGGGATCCTTTACTATCACATTGCATTCAAGACTATCTTCCACTACACATCTAGAAAAACAATCATATATTCCCATATATGCTATAAAAATCTCAGGCCTAAAAGCAAGACATGGATACTATTATTTTTAGCAATAAGTAGCAGAAAATTGTGAAAGAAAATGTCAGTTGCATGCCAGTCAGGTGCAGGCAGTGTTCATGTTTCAAAAGGTAACACTGGCATGACTGACTCAATGTTGGACCCAGACAAATTAAAAAGTGGTAGATAAAAATACATATAATACACCGGGCACGGTGGCTCAAGTCTGTAATCCCAGCACTTTGGGAGTCCGAGGCGGGTGGATCACAAGCTCAGGAGTTCAAGACCAGCCTGGCCAATAATGGCAAAACCCCGTCTCTGTTAAAAATACAAAAATCAGCTGGGCATGCTGGTAGGCACCTGTACTCCTCAGCCTCCCGAGTAGCTGGGAGTAGCTGGGAGAATTGCTTAAAGCTGGGAGGTGCAGGTTGCAGTGAGCCAAGATTGTGCCACTGCCCTCCAGCCTGGGCGACAGAGCAAGACTGTCTCAAAACAACAACAACAAAAAACATAAAATAACTCAAACAATTAAATATAGCCCTAGTGGTGAATGAATATTTGTCAACAATAACAAAGATATATTACTAAGAACAGAGATAGGAGTCCAACAAGAACCCAAGAGTCTTACTTTTTAATCACAAAACGAATCCTTTCCTTTGCAAGGAATTCCATAAGTAGATAGCCTTCTTAAAAAAGATTCCTGGTGGGGTGAGGTGGTTCACGCCTGTAATCCCAGCACTTTGGGAGGCTGAAGCGGGAGGATCACCTGAGGTCAGGAGTTTGAGACCCGCCTGGCCAACATGGTGAAACCCCAACTCTACTAAAAATACAAAAATTAGGCAGACATGGTGGTGGGTGCCTGTAATCACAGCTACTCAGGAGGCTGAGCTAGGAGAATTGCTTGAACCTGGGAGGCAGATGTTGCAGTGAGCCGAGATCACACCATTGCACTCCACCGTGGGCAGTAAGAGCGAAACTCTCGCTCAAAAAAAAAAAAAGAGAAATATCCCATTGCCTTAAGGCAATGTAGACACAGCCAGACTTTCTACAAAAATCTGAACCACATTATAAAGCCAAAAAAAATCACCATCTAATTTTATTTAATACATACAATACTAAATGGAAGAGGTAATATTTTCAAAACATAAACATTAGTGTAACCTTATTGGACTTTTACAAATAATTTTTTAAATAACAGAAGCAGAAGATTCTTGTGAACTGCAACATTTCAGCAAGCATTTATTTACTCAAGATTAAAATAATACAACAGCTATAAAAAGTCAAGAGCTGGCCAGGCATGGTGGCTCACGCCTGTAACCCCAGCACTTTGTGAGGCCGAGGAAGGTTGATCACCTGAGGTCAGGAGTTCCAGACCAGCATGGCCAACATGGTGAAACCCCGTATCTACTAAAAATACAAAAATTAGCAGGGCGAGGTGGCACTCGCCTGTAGTTCCAGCTACTAGGGAGGCTGAGGTGAGAGGATCGCTTGAACCTGAGAGGTGGAGGTTGCAGTGAGCTGAGATGGTGCCACTGCACTCCAGCCTGGGTGACAGAGCAAGACTCTCTCTCAAAGAAAAAAAAAGTCAAGAGCATGGGAAGTATTAAAATCAAACATAATCAACGGTCTCCCATCAGAACAGCTCCATTTTTTTGCTATCATTATGTGTTCATGTCTATTTGCTAAACATTGATATCTGTACTAAAGTTTCAAGTATACCATATAACACATTAGTGCTGACTTAGGTTTAATATCCTTTGCTGTACACTAAACTTCAGTATTATACTTATATATCACAACAAAACTATCTTTCCCTAAGGTAATTACCATTAATATTGCATTAAAATTATGAAATGTGAAGACTTTTTATAATTTCACAACAGCTGAACATTATTGTCTTTAAACAAAATAATCTAATAAATCACCATCACAACAAAGGCCCCACAACATAATCTGTATCACCTTATAAAAAGCACTGACATTTATAAAATTGTCATAGTCAATTAATAAAACTGTAATAGCAAATTATTTTTACTCAGAATAGTACTAAACTAACAATATAATAAAAACATAGGCCAGGTGTGGTGGCTCACGCCTATAATCCCAGCACTTTGGGAGGCAGGTGGATCACTTGAGGTTAGGAGTTCAAGAACAGCCTGGCCTGCAAGACAAAACTCTGTCTCTACTAAAAATACAAAAATTAGCTGGGTGTGGTGGTGCACGCCTGTAATCCCAGCTACTTGGGAGGCTGAGGCAGCAGAATTTCTTGAACCCGGGAGGCAGAGGTTGCAGTGAGCCCAGATAGTACCACTGCACTCCAGCCTGGCTGACAGAGCAAGATTCTGTCTCAATCAACCAACCAATAAAAACATAAGAAGGAAACATTTACTATGTATTTATAAGCCCGGTATTATGTAAAGCACTTTACTATCTTATCAAATCTTCGGGATAGATATTCAGTTCTCATGAACACAAAAGGATATTAAGGCTCAGAAAGGAGAAGAGATGTGGCCAGGCTGTGTCCCCAGAGCCTATGATGTTACCACTAGGTTACAGTGCTTCCAAATAGCACGTTATGAGGTTTTTGCTTTAAAATGAACCAATAAAAAACAAAGGCAAAAAAGGCGTACGCTATTAAAAAGTGGAAGAAACACTAAAAGAACCTTAAGCTCATAACTAAAAATATTATGGAAGTTATTGAATTCATTAGTAAATTTACTCTAATTCTAGACTTTCATTGAGGGGTAGGTTATATTACTCATGACGAAGAAAAAATGTTCAAGTATATTAACATAAACACCATCAATATGGTTTATCACGTTTAAATGTTCACTTAAAGCACTTCAGTTAAAATTGTGCATGTCATACAATTCTATAGCTTGCTAGTAGATTGCAAAATAAATAGTCATACAAATAAAAACGGCAAAACACATGATTTTTTTCACTGGTTGTTGCTATTTTTAGGTGAGCATTTACTATATACCATCAGAGAGATGATAACAAATTGCTAATTCCTTTCATCATTATATAAAGGTGGCTTTAGGATAGAATAGGATAAGGGAAAAGAAGAATTTGAAATCTAACGTCAACTCAGCGATGCATCAAGATAAAAGTAGAAATAATAGGGGCATCTTGGTGAATACCGAATTTTTTTTCCAGACAGAATTTTGCTCTTGTTGCCCAGGCTAGAGTGCAGTGGCGCCATCTTGCCTCACTGCAACCTCTGCCTCCTGGGTTCAAGCAATGCTCCTGCCTCGGCCTCCCAAGTAGCTGGGACTAAAGGCATGCGCCACCACGCCTGGATAATTTTGCATTTTCAGTAGGTCAGACTGGTCTCGAACTCCCACCTCAGGTGATCTGCCTGCCTCGGTCTCCCAAAGTGCTGGGATTACAGGTGTGAGCCACTGTGCCCGGCCGAATAACGAATTTAACATAGCAGATTGAGAGAAACATATTTCTCTTTAAAAAAATATTATTTGGCTGGGCATGGTGGCTCGTGCCTATAATCCCAGCACTTTGGGTGGCTGAGGTGGGTGGATCACAAGGTCTAGAGTTCAAGACCAGCCTGGCCAAGATCGTGAAACCTTGTCTCACCTAAAAATACAAAAATTAGTGGGGCATGGTGGCGGGCACCTATAATCCCACCTGCTCGGTAGGCTGAGGCAGAGAATTGCTTGAACCTGGCAGACGGAGGTTGCAGTGAACTGAGATCACGCCACTGCACTCCAGCCACGGTGACAGAGCGAGACTCCATCTCAAAAAAAAAAAAATATATATATATATGTATAAAGAGAATATATACATATACGTATATATAAAGTATATATATGTATATATAGTATATATACACACACGTATAGTGTATATACACACACGTATATATATAGTGTATATACACACACATATATACTATATATACACACGTATATATAGTATATATACACACACACATATATATAGTATATACACACACATATATATAGTATATACATACACTATATATAGTATATGTGTGTGTGTATATATATATATTTTTTCTATCAAATCCCTAAGATCCAGGGCTTTGCAATAAATATGTAAATAAATCCCAAATATCCACACTGAAAGTATAAAAGAAATGCTATTTGATAATTAGAGAAATACAACTTTTCCTTAGCTTTCTAGTAATCTAGAAACAAAGAAAGTTTCTAATATTTAGACAGACACTACAAAGTACCTTACAAGGAAAGACATGTAAGGATGGCATGACTCACCAGCAGCCCTGGGCTTGTCCACAGTACCCCCATGATGAAACAGCAACTCCATTGTGTAAATGCTCATGAACAAACTATTACAGGACTTTTCCAGTTTAGACACACCATATTTTCTTTCAGACAATTCTTCAACTTGTTTACGTAGATCAGTGATACGATTATTCCATTTCTCTGAAAACTGACCAAAAGTTGATTCTCCATAATACATTCCTATATCAGAGCAGCAACAACATATAATGACATATTTCCTGTATTTTACATCCTAACAGACCATATCATTTTACTGCTTTCAAAAAAAATTTTCCCCTTTGTGGTGGTTCTTAGAATTAGTTTAATGGGAGACTATAAGAGAAGTTTTAAAGTTTAATACCTCTTTTTAGCCTTTTAATTTATGAAAAGCAGGAGGGCAGAAAAGATCAATCAAATTAAACATGACAACAGGGAGGCCACAATGAGGAGGTCTCCAGGGGTCTTTTAGCAAACTTCCTAAAACATGTCTCAGCTGTGTGGAAATAAGATTTTACAGTGGCGGTGGTGCAGGCCTGTAATCCTAGCACTTCGGGGCAGAGGCAGGGCAGATCGCTTTGAGCCAAGGGCAACAGGCAGGGGGAAAACCCCCTGCCCTCCCCCACCCCCCAGTCCCACCCCTGTCTCTACCAAAAATACAAAACTTAGCCAGGCGTAGTGGCAGGCGCCCGCAGTCTCAGCTACTCGGGAAGCTGAGGCAGGAGAATTCCTTGAACCCAGGAGGCAGATGTTGCAGTGGGCTGAGACTGCGCCACTGCCAGCCTGGATGATAGAACAAGACTCCGTCTCAAAAAATAAAAAACAAAAACACAAGGTTAAGAGGAACCCCAGACCTGACAGACACGAGTTTAACAGGGGCCCCAAAGCAAAAAATCCCAACCCTTTTTCTCCCAATCATTGAAACACCAGGAGGGTGTTAATAGTTTTGCAGCCTAGCTGTAGTAGGCTGATGCCCCCAAGATGCCCACATCATAATCCCCAGAACCGGTGAACATGACCCTATATGGCAAAAGGGGCTTCGCAAGTATAATGAAGTTAAGAGTCTTTGGCCAGCTTGTCCCCGCAGGGTTTATGTAGTCACCTGGATCTTTATAAGAGCAGAGCAGGTGATGGAGAATGGTGGGAGGTATAGTGATGAAAGCAGGAAACTCAAGTCATTCGAGAAGGGCAGCACAAGCTGAGGAGTACAGGCCGCCTCCAAGGGCCAGGAAACAGATTCTCCCGCGGAGCCTGGTAAGGCACTGACTCTGCTCCCATCTTGACTCAGTGGGACTGACTTTAGAATTCTGGCCTTCAGAACTGTAAGGGAATATCTCTGTGCTGTTTTAAGCCACTAAGTGTGTAGTAATCTGTTGCAGCAGCAACGAGGAACTAGTATTGTAGTGAAGCCTCAAAATTCACCTGAAGGGGCCAGGCGCAGTGGCTCACGCCTGTCATCCCGGCACTTTGGGAAGCCGAGGTGGGCAGATCACTTCAGGTCAGGAGTTCCAGACCAGCCTGGCCAACATGGTGAAACCCCGTCTCTACAAAAAATACAAAAATTAGCCAGGTGTGATGGTGCATGCCTGTAATCTCAGCTACTCAGGAGGCTGAGACATGGGAATTGCTTGAACCCGGTGGGGGCGGGCAAAGGTTGCAGTGAGCAGAGATTGCACCACTGCCCTCCAGCCTGGGTGACAGAGTGAGACTGCGTTAAAAAAAAAAAAAAAAAAACCCACCTGAAGAAGGTTTCCAGTTCTGCCAGCAGTCCCCCACCCAACCCCCAGAAGCAGACATTCCTTTGCTGTGGGCCATGGACAGGCAGAAGGAAGCGCCTCATGGCAGAGGCCTACCCAGGAGAAACCCAAGGGAAGGCACTGCCGGGCCAGCCCCTCTGCCAAGGCCATTTTCTTTTTTCTTTTTTTTTTGAGACACAGTTTCACTCTGTCTCCCAGGCTGGAGTGCAGTGGCACGATCTCGGCTCACTTCAACCTCTAACTCTCCAGTTCAAACCATTCTCCTGCCTCAGCCTCCCGAATAGCAGGGATTATAGGAGCGTAGCATACCTAGCTAAGTTTTTTATTTTTAGTAGAGATACGGTTTTGCCATGTTGCCTAGGCTGGACTCGAACTCCTGGCCTCAAGTGATCCACCTGTCTCAGCCTCCCAAAGTGCTGGGATTACAGGCGTGAGCCACCGCACCCAGCACTCGTCAAGGTCTTTGATGGCAGGTTTTTCCAGGTGATCAGTCCTTGTCTAGTCTGGCTCTGTCACACTCTCCCTCTCACCAAGTTCGAACCCCTAGCTAGTTTTCAGAAGAGGAGAGGGTGTACCCACCAAGTTCGAAGCCCTAGCTAGTTTTCAGAGGAGGAGAGGGTGTACCCACCAAGTTCGAAGCCCTAGCTAGTTTTCAGAGGAGGAGAGTGTGTACCCCAATCCCAGCTTGGTATGGTTCAGATCTGTATTTAACTCATGAAGCCTGGCTGCTCCCCAGGCCCTGGAGAAAAAAAGGGTCTCACTGTAGGTATGATACAGGACAGGCTTGTCCCCAGGACCGTGTAAGAGGGAAGCCCAGTGTCCCACAAACTTGGCAGGGCTGGGGAAGGGAAAGTGTTATGGTAGCCCCAAGTCTAAAAAGAGGCAGCAGAGGGAGCAGGACAGTGCTCCCATGGAACTCCTGCCGCTGCCTGAGTGAGGTGAGGGAAGAGTGCACCCACCCACTGACGTCGGGGGCAGAGAGGCGCGCTTCCAGCGCGGCTTTTCCCGCTTTTTGCCATGTTACTCTGATTCCCTCCAGGTGAGCCCGCCCATTTTGGGCCCAGGGTTGCCGCTAGGGCCTGTACCCAAATGCAGCCCCCCATGGCCATGGCCCCAGGAGTGGGGCAGAGCTGGGAGGAGTCCTGGACAGAGGAGACGCAAGGGCAGGAAGGAATGGGCCTCAAACTCCAGGAGGGGGCCCTTCTCATGGGTCCTGTTTTCTGGCCTCTCCTCGCTTACCCCTGGGCTGATCACCCTGGGAAGAAATGAGCCAACGTTTCTCACCCTCAAGTCCGAGGGGCTCAATTACCAGGCCCTTAGGGAGGTGTCAGCCCCCTGAAACGATGCAAGGTGCCCGGCCTAATTTTTATATTTTTAGTAGAGATGGGGTTTCACCATGTTGGTCTTGAGTTCCTGACTTCAAGTGATCGGCCTGCCTAGGGCACCCAAAATGTTGGCATTACAGGCGTGAGCGAACGCGCTCGGCCAGGCCTATTTATTTAAGCCTATACATTTTGCACTTGTTAAAAGTATTTGAACATACAATTCTGTTTTCTTTAAGCAGTCCCTCCCTGTTGCACATTTGGATAGTTTTTTTACTTTTTTAGACAGGTTTACCTCAGTCTCGCAGGCTGGAGTGCTGTGATGGGATCATAGCTCATTGCAGCCTTGAACCTTGGGGTTCAAGTATCTGGGAAGCTGAGGTGGGACTACAGAGATGGGGTCGCGCCATGTTGCCCAGGCTGCTCTTTAACTCCTGGACTGAAGGGATCCTTCCACCTCGGCGCCCGGATATAGTTTTCTAGTTTTGACCCACAGAAACACCGTGCTGGGTCAGTTTGTCAACTACCCTTCTCCAGCCAGCAACACACAGAACATGGCGGGGAAGTCGCGGAAGTCGCGGTTACCAGGCACCACTCTGAAGACAAAACAGCCCAGCTCCAGGCACTGTAGCGTCACTGTGATGTCGCGGAAGGCTTGGCGCTACTACGTCGCCGAGGGCCCGCGCCTGTGACGTCAGCGAAGGTGCGCCCCAGTGACGTCGGAGACCCGCCCTTCACGTGGAACCAATCGGAACTCGAGGAGCGGCTGCTGGGTCCTCCAGGAGCGCGCATGCGCAGACGCGTGGCTACAGCTGGCCGGTCAGTGTCCGCAGGCTCCGACCCGGCCGCCAACACCGGTAAGCTACAAGGAGGAGCTTTACCACTGCCTGTGTTGCTACTACCGGCGCGACTTCCCAGCCTGCAGCGTAGGGTGCAGCAAGGTCCTGACGCTGAGCGAGCAGGCGCTGCACACCAAGTGGTTGTCGCCTGGCGGGCACAAACAGAAGTCGGGGAAAAGCTCCTCAATGGCCACTGCAAGCCCGCTAGCTCCGGCTGCAGCGGTTGCCGCACACTCGCCTCACCTGAGCCTGGGTACGTGCGCCCCCCAACACCTCCTCCAGCCAGGTCCCGGGGACCCCGCAGGGTCCCCCGCCGCCCGGCGCCGCTCATCCTGGGCAGGCTCGGCCCCCTCTGAGGCTGCCCCGCATTAGGGAGCTGAACCCCCCATCTTGACATCTGATGTCCATTGCAACAACATTAAAGCCTTTGGAACTTTGTAGCGGGGGTAAAAGGGGCTAGGAAATGAAGAAAACATCTTTTTTAAAATATAAGCGATCGGGCCGGGCGCAGTGGTTCACGCCTGTAATCCCAGCACTTTGGGAGGCCGAGGCGGGTGGATCACGAGGTCAGGAATTCAAGACCATCCTGGCCAGCATGGTGAAATCCCGTCTCTACCAAAAATACAAAAATTAGCCGGGCGTGGTGGCGGGCACCTGTAATACCAGCTACTCGGGAGGCAGAGGCAGAGAATTGCTTGAACCCGGGAGGCGGAGGTTGCAGTGAGGCGAGATCGCGCCACTGCACTCCAGCCTGGGCGACAGAGCGAGACTCTGTCTAAAAAAAAAAAAAAAAAATTGGTATTCTGATGTATATTGCACAGTGTGTCAACCTCAAATAATCAAAAGGGTCAGAATCTAAAGGGAGTTTATTCATGCACAGAGTTTAAGGAGGGCCACCTGGAAAGCACAGATACCGAAGAGTGGAAGACAGTGTTCCAAGGCTTAGAAGTTTGGGATCACTTGCATAGACAAAGTTTAGGGAAGCTTAGCAGAATTTCAGCATCTCTCCGTTTAAGGCTTAATACATAGTTAAAACAATCTGATTGGTCCAGGTAGTCTTTCTTTCACTCTGTCACCCAGGCTGGAGTGCAGTGGTGCAATCGTAACTCATTACATCCTCAGCCTCCCTGGCTCAAGCGATCCTCCCACCTGGGCATCCCTAGTAGCTGGGACTACAGGCATGCACCAACACACCTGACTAATTTTTGTATTTTTTGTAGAGACAGGGTTTCACCACATTGCCCAGGCCAGTCTCAAATTCCTGGGCATAAGCAGTCTGCTCACCTCGGCCTCCCAAGCATGCCTGTACTGGGATTACAGGCATGAGCGACTGCACCCAGACGAGGTGGTCTTTTTTCCGGGAAAGGTGTATTTAACCTTCTACACTGAAGATGTAAGTCATGGGGTCTTTTGTGCCATCTGGTGTGAGTTAGGTACAGAACAATAAAGGAGGCGGTTAATCTGTAACAAAGATAAGTGATTGTAAGGAGAGGAGGACTAGTCTCTGGTCTCTCATAGTCATTTGCAGAATGAAAATAATAAGGAAGGAATAAATTACAATTTAAGAAGCAGAAGTTACAAACATGCTATGTGACTCGGTCAGGGTGTAACTTCCCTCTTGGCATGATACATTTATAGAGGGTCCTGATACTTTTTTTTCTTTTATAGTCGCTAGATTCTCTGCACTGTTGATCCCACAACAATTCTTTGAGGTAGATGCTGCTATCCACTTTTTTTTGTTTGTTTTTGAGACAGACTCTTGCTCTGTCATCCGGGCTGGAGTGCAGTGGCGCCATCTTGCCTCACTGCAACCTCTGCCTCCTGGGTTCAAGCAATTCTCCAACCTCAGCCTCCCCAGTAGCTGGGATTACAGGTACCCACTACCATACCCGGCTAATTTTTGTGTTTTTAATAGAGACCAGGTTTCACTTTGTTGACCAGGCTGGTCTTGAACTCCTGACCTCAGATGATCCACCCGGCTTGGCCTCCCAAAGTGCTGGGATTACAGGCATGAGCCACTGTGCCCTGCCCACATTTTAGAAAATGGATTCTAAGGCACAGAGAGTTCAAGTACCTTTCCAAAAATGACACAGCTCCTAAAGTGCTAGGATTACAGGCATGAGCCACTGCTCCCAGCCTTTTAAATTCAATTTAAATTATAAATGTGATCACTATAGAAAATATGTGTATTATTTATCTGCTGCTATGTAACAAATTACTCCAGAACTAACGGCTTAAAATAAATACTTAGGGCCAGGCACAGTGTCTCATACCTATAATCCCAACACTTTCGGAGGCCGAGGTGGGCAGATCGCTCGAGTCCAGCAGTTTAAGATCAGCCTGAGCAACACAGTGAGACTCCATCTCTATAGAAAATGCAAACATTAGAGGATTTTGCATGTGTGTGCTTTTTCTGTTTACACATGTATGATATGAAACAGTTAAATGATGGAGAACTGTGTAACACATGGAGTGGGTGCAGTGGCTCATGTCTGTAATCCTAGCACTTTGGGAGGCCAATGTGGGAGGATCACTTGAGCCTAGGAGTTCCAGACCAGCTTGGGCAACATGGCGAAACTCTTTCTCTACAAAAAATTTTAAAAAGTAGCCAGCCGTGGCGGTGCACGCCTCTAGTTCCAGCTACTGAGGAGACTGAGGCAGGTGGATTACTTGATCCCAGGAGTTTACAACCAGCCTGGGCAGCATAGCAAGACTCCATCTCTACAAAAAATAAAACAATTAACTGGATGTGGTGGTACATACCTGTCGTCCCAGCTATTCGGGAGAATCGCTTGAGCCCAAGAAGTTGAGGCTGCAGTGGGCTGTGATTGCACCACTGAACTGGGCAACAGAGCAAGACCCTGTCTCTTAAAACAAAACATACCAAAAACTATGCAACACATGAAGGAAAGCTCCAATCACATCTTCCTCAGGCAACCACTAGTATTCCTAGTATCTACCCTTTGTATGTTTTTTTCTAGGTGCTAACTCGTGATGACTATTTTAAACAAATTATTCCGTGTTCTCACCTGGCTTTTTTTTTGTTTGTTTTTTTGAGACAGAATCTCACCCTGTTGCTCAAGCTGGAGTGCAGTAGCATGACTTCGCTCCAACCTCCACCTCCCAGGTTCAGCCGATTCAGTATGTGAAAACATTGATTTACAAAGCCAAAATATATCTTAGTTTTATTTTCTGTATGCCCTCAATGAGGTCGTCTCTATTTTTTTTTTTTTAACAGAGCCCGAGCTCTCACTATGTTGTTCAGGTTGGTCTTGAACTCCTGGCCTCAAGTGATCCTCCTGCCTTGGCCTCCCAAAGAGCTGGGATAACAGGGCTGAGCCACTGCGCCTGGCTGAGGTTCTCATTAAATGAAAATAAAGGCCAGGCGCAGTGGCTTATACCTGTAATCCCAGCCCTTTGGGAGTCTGAGGTGGGTGGATCACCTGAGTTCAGGAGTTTGAGACCAGCCTGACCAACATGGTGAAACCCCGTCTCTAGTAAAAATACAAAAAATTAGCGGGGTGTGGTGGCAGGCACCTGTAATCCCAGCTACTCGGGAGGCTAAGGCCAGAGAATAGCTTGAACCCGAGAGGCAGAGGTTGCAGTGAGCTGAGATTATGCCACTGCACTCCAGCCTGGGTGGGTGACAGAGTGAGACTCTGTCTCAAAATAAATACACGTCCACACCAGGCCAGGCTTGATGGCTCATTCCTATAATCCCAGCACTTTGGGAGACTGAGGTGGGTGGATGTCTTGACCCCTGGAGTTTTTTTTTTTTTTTTTTGAGACGGAGTCTCGCTCTCTCACCCAGGCTGGAGTGCAGTGGCGCGATCTCGGCTCACTGCAAGCTCCGCCTCCCAGGTTCATGCCATTCTCCTGCCTCAGCCTCTCCAAGTAGCTGGGACCACAGGCGCCCACCACCACGCCTGGCTAATTTTTTCTATTTTTAGTAGAGACGGAGTTTCACCTTGGTCTCAATCTCCTGACCTCGTGATCCACCCGACTCGGCCTCCCAAAGTGCTGGGATTACAAGCATGAGCCACTGCGCCCAGTCAACCCCTGGAGTTTGAGACCAGCCTAGGCAACATAGTGAGACCCTTGTCTCTACAAAACATAAAAAGTTAGCTGGGCGTTGGCCGGGCGCGGTGGCTCACGCTTGTAATCCCAGCACTTTGGGAGGCCGAGGCGGGCGGATCACGAGGTCAGGAGATCGAGACCACGGTGAAACCCCGTCTCTACTAAAAATACAAAAAATTAGCCGGGCGTGGTGGCGGGCGCCTGTAGTCCCAGCTACTCGGAGAGGCTGAGGCAGGAGAATGGCGTGAACCCGGGAGGCGGAGCTTGCAGTGAGCCGAGATTGCGCCACTGCACTCCAGCCTGGGCGACAGAGCGAGACTCCGTCTCAAAAGAAAAAAAAAAAAAAAAAGTTAGCTGGGCATGGTGGCTGGTACCTGTGGACCCAGCTACTTGGGAGGCTGAGGTGCGAGGATTGCTTGAGCCTGGGAGGTCAAGGCTGCAGTCAGCTATGATCGCACCACTGCACTCCAGCCTGGACAACAGAGTAAGACCTTGTCTCAAAAATACAAACACATGGCCGGGCACGATGGCTCACGCCTGTAATCCCAGCACTTTGGGAGGCTGAGGCAGGCAGATCACCTGAGGCCAGGAGTTCGAAACCAACCTGGCCAACATGGCGAAACCCTGTCTGTACTAAAAATACAAAAATAATTAGCCGGGTATGGTGGCACATGCCTGCAGTCTCAGCCACTTGGGAGGTTGAGGCAGGAGAATTGCTTGAACCCTGGAGCAGAGGTTGCACTGAGCCAAGATTGTGCCACACACACAAAAAAACATGAATATATATATCTATCTATATATATATAGATAGATAGATATACACATACACCTACATGCGTAAATACA
Source organism: Hylobates moloch (assembly GCF_009828535.3). NCBI lineage: Eukaryota > Metazoa > Chordata > Mammalia > Primates > Hylobatidae > Hylobates > Hylobates moloch. The sequence continues at coordinate 28,528 of NW_026652447.1, forward strand.
TACCACGCCAGGTTTGATGCCTGTCCTGAGTGCCCACCACACCCTGCCCCCAGCAGTCAGCTTGGCTACCATCCACCAACACTCCCCAAGCATGTTCTGACCTCTTAGGGACAGGAGTGGGCCATTTATCCCAGAATCCCCACATCATATCAGGCCTCTCCCTGCAGTTCCCTGGGAGGGCGGGAATTAACCAAATCATCCGTCGCAGGGTTCCTGCCACCTTCATTCCCAGCCCCCTCCCCAGATTCTTAACATTTTCCAGGCCCTGCACGTCTCAGTCCCCCACAAGCAGTGATCAAACCCCTACTGTGCCAAACCCAGGAGCCCAGAGCTCACAGATGCTGAGGAAGGGGAATCCCCAGATGGTTCACCCGAGGACAGCGAGCAGGTGCCTAGCTCAGCCACCCCTGGAGATTGTGGTCCCTGGAGACAAGGCACGGGGAATCTCTCTCCCTGGTGGAGGTGGGGAGCACAATCCTGGAGGGCCAGGGGCTGATGGGGACAGGGATGCCTTCTGCCATGGCGACCGCTGTGGGCCCTGACTGCCTGGAGGGGCAAGGCTGGGGCAGGGTGGCCCTGGACTTGGCTGACAGGTGTCATTTCCTGCTTCCCTTCACAGGTCAGACAAGGGAAGCATGTGTGAAGACTGCAGGCCAGGTGAGAAAGAACAGGGCCTGCTGTGTGTGTCGTGGGCCGGGAGGGCAACCACCAGCCTTGGGGAGGAGCTCAACTCAGCCTATGAGACTGGAGTGCTAATGAGCCTCCTCTGAGCAATAGAGTGAGATTCCATCTCGAATGAAAAAAAAAGAGAAAGAAAAGGACCCTTTTCTGTGGGGAGACTGGGCTGGGTGGTCCCTGAGGGACTGTGACGGGAGTATGACAGGCAGAAGACACCCGTGTCATTTGGAGTTTTGTCTTCAGACCCCTCACCAACCTCTGAGGAAATGACAGACTCAATGGCTGGGCATCTGCCATCGGAGGATTCTGACTGTGGAATGGAGATGCTGACAGGTAAGAAATGGAGCTGGGCTGGTGGTGCTTGGGACTCATCTCCCCAGGGAGCAAAGGGAAAGGGGTGGGCCAGGCAGGCCCCAGGCTTTTCTTGGTGTTGACCGCCTCTAGTAGAAGAAACTCAATATATGCCTGACCCCAATCCAAGGCTGGGTTCCTTTTGGAAACTCAAGTAGGCTCTATTTATTTATTTAGAGACTTTGGGCATTTCTCTTTATCTTTGTGTGTTTCTATATATATAAATATATATATATTTATATATATACATTTTGAGACAGAGTTTCACTCTTGTTGCCCAGGTTGGAGTGCAGTGGCGCGATCTTGGCTCACCATAACCTGTGCCTCCCTGGTTCAAGCGATTCTCCTGCCTCAGCCTCCTGAGTAGCTGGGATTACTGGCACACGCCACCATGCCTGGCTAATTTTTTAGTTTTCGTATAGACGGGCTTTTGCCATGTTGTTCAGGCTGGTCTCGACCTCCGGACCTCAGGTGATCCACCTGCCTCAGCCTCCCAAAGTGCTGGGATTGCAGGCGTGAGCCACCACGCACGACCATAGGCTGCATTTATAACAAGGCCCAGCATCCTTCCCAGGAGCCACCTGTTGGGAATAATTTGTCCATTTATCCAACAACTATTTATTGAGCATCTATTGTCCCATGTAAGGGGCTGGAGACAAAGCAGTGAACCAAGCAGAAGTCCCCATCTCCTGGAGCTCACATCCTCATGTGAAGAGATAGATGGATAGTAAGCAAATAAGTAAAATAGGCAGGCTAAGGTGGCTCATGCTTGTAATCCTAGCACTTTGGGAAGCCAAGGCGAGGGGATTATTTGAGGCGGGGAGTTCAAGATCAGCCTGGGCAACATAGAGAGACCCATCTCTTAAATTTTTTGACATGAAGCCTCACTCTGTCACCCAGGCTGGAGTGCAGTGGCACAATCTCAGCTCACTGCAACCTCCGCCTCCTGGGTTCAAGCAGTTCTCCTGCCTCAACCTCCTGAGTAGCTGGGATTACAGGTGCCTGCCACCACGCCTGGCTAATTTTTTTTGTATTTTTAGTAGACACGGGGTTTCACCATGATGGCCAGGCAGGTCTCGAACTCCTGACCTCTAATGATCCTCCTGCCTCAGCCTCCCAAAGTGCTAGGATCACAGGCGTGAGCCACCGCGCCCTGCCTCAACAAATATTTATTGAGCACCTACTGTGTACTAGGTCCTGTGTAAGGGGCTGGGGAAAAAGCAGTGGACCAAACAGGTGTCCCTACCTCCTGGGGTACACATCCTCGTGTGGAGAGATAAGCAGTAAGCAAATAAGTAAAATAGGCAGGACAAGGTGGCTCACACTTGTAGTTCCAGCACTTTGGGAGGCCAAGGCGAGGGGACTGCTTGAGGCCAGGAGTTCGAGACCAGACGGCAACATAGCAAGACTCCATCTCTACTGAAGAATTTTTTTTAATTGGCTGATGCAGTGGCTCACACCTATAATCTCAACACTTTGGGAGGCCAAAGCAGGAGGATCGCTTCAGCTCAGGAGCTTGCGGCTAGCCTGGGCAACATGGTGAAACCCTATCTCTACAAAAGGTACAAAAATTAGTTGGGCATGATGGTGCGTATCTGTAGTCCCAGCTACTTTGGGGGCTGAGATGGGAGCATTGATTGAGCCCAGGAGGATGAGGCTGTGGGGAGCCCTGATGGTGCCACTGAGCAAGACCTTGTCTTAAAATAAATAAATAGGTCAGACGCATTGGCTCACACCTGTAATTCACCACTTTGGGAGGCTGAGGTGGGCAGATCACTTGAGGTCAGGAGTTGAAAACCAGCCTGGCCAGCATGTTGAAACCGCATCTCTACTAAAAACACAACTAGCTGGGCGTGGTGGCACCTGTCTGTAATCCCAGCTACTCAGGAGGCTGAGGTAGGAGAATCACTTGAACCCAGGAGACACAGGTTGCAGTGAGCCAGGGTTTTGCCATTGCACTCTAGCCTGGGCGACAGAGGGAAACTATGCCTCAAAATAAATAAATAATAAATACATAAACAGATATATACATAGATAAAAATTAGACAGGCACGGTGGGACCTATGTTTAGTCACATCTACTCAGGAGGCTGAGGCAGGAGGATCCATTGAGACCAGGAGTTGGAGCCTGCAGTCGGCTATGATGGTGCCACTACACTCCAGTCTGGGAGCCACAGCAAGACACCATCTCAAAAAAAACAAAAATAGACTGGGCATGAAGACTGAAGACTGCGTAATCCCAGCACTTTGGGAGGCCGAGGCAGGCAGAGCACCTGAGGCCAGCAGTTCAAGATCAGCCTGGCCAACCTATTGAAACCCCATCTCTGCTAAAAAGACCAAAAACATTAGCTGGGCATGGTGGCAGGCACCTGCAGTCCCAGCTACTTGGGACGCTGAGACAGGAAAACCTCTTGAACCTTGGGAGGCAGAGTTTGCAGCCGAGATCACGCCACTGCACTCCAGCCAGGTCAACAGAGTGAAACTCTATCTCAAAAACAAAGAAAGAAAGAAACAAACAAAAATAGACAACAAGGAAGGATGCTTAGGATGTAACACTAAGAAAAAGAAAAATTGATTGTGCTTTGCTTACAACTGTGTTGCAAACGTAATCACTGTGGAAAAACGAGGGTAGAGCAAAACAGTAGCAGTGTGAGGCAAAATGATTTGCGTTTTTTATTCTCTAAATCAGTTATGATGCACTTCTAATACTTTGGTAATGAAGAAAAAAACTATGCTTTGTCTAGCACATGCTGGGCATGGCTAGACTTGACAGCAGTCTGTGGTGTAGCTATCCAGAGAGTTTGGTTGATGCCAAGCTCAGGCTTAGATGACAGCATGGCGTGGCAGCTAAGGAATTGACATGGCACCCGGCTAGGTTTCGCAGTGGCGTTAGAAAACACTGTGGAAGCCTCCGCGCAGCACTCACAGCCAGAGGCTGGGTGGCACTGCAGGGGCTGTGGGCCTTAGATGAGCACAGCACCATTGCTGTTTGTTTCACAGAGAAGACCACAGGCTAAGCCAGGCTCAGCCACCTCCCCAAGGTCACACAGCCTTGGGCTGGAACACGTTTCCCATGCAGAGCTCCTTCCCAGGCATCCCAGTCAAACCTGATGAATTAAGAAAATTCTGGCCAGGCGTGGTAGCTCATGCCTGTAATCCCAGCACTTTGGGAGGCCGAGGTGGGTGGATCACCTGAGGTCAGGAGTTCAAGACCAGCCTGGCCAACATGGCAAAACCCCATCTCTACTAAAAATACAAAATTAGCCTGGCATGGTGGTGCGCACCTGTATTCCCAGCTATTTGGGAGGCTGAGGTAGGAGAATCACTTGAACTCAGGAGGCGGAGGTTGCAGTGAGCCAAGATCGCACCATTGAACTCCAGCCTGAGTGACAAGAGCGAAACTCCATCTAGAAAAAAGAAAAAGAAAATTCTGATGGTGGTGCATGCCTGTAATCCCAGCTACTCAGGGCACTGAGGCAGGAGAATCACTTGAACCCAGGAGGCAGAGGTAGCACTGAGGTGAGACTGCACCACTGCACTGCAGCCTGGGTGACAGAGCGAGACTCTGTCTCAAAAAGAATAAAACAACAACAAAAAAGAAAATTCTGGGATGTCCAGGACCACCGTGGATTAAAGGATTTTGCATGTGTGTGCATTTTCTGTTTACACATGTATGATATGAAACAGTTAAATGATGGAGAACTGTGTAACACATGGAGCGGGTGCAGTGGCTCATGTCTGTAATCCTAGCACTTTGGGAGGCCAATGTGGGAGGATCGCTTGAGCCCAGGAGTTCGAGACCAGCTTGGGCAACATGGCGAAACCCTTTCTCTACAAAAAATTTTAAAAAGTAGCCAACCGTGGTGGTGCATGCCTCTAGTTCCAGCTACTGAGGAGACTGAGGTGGGTGGATCGCTTGATCGCTGGAGTTTACAACCAGCCTGGGCAGCAAAGCAAGACCTCATCTCTACAAAAAATAAAACAATTAACTGGATGTGGTGGTACATACCTGAAGTCCCAGCTATTCAGGAGGCTGAGGTGTGAGAATCTCTTGAGCCCAAGAGGTTGAGGCTGCAGTGGGCTGCGATTACACCACTGCACTCCAGCCTGGGCAACAGAGCAAGACCCTGTCTCTTGAAACAAAACAGAAAACTATGTAACACATGAAGGAAAAAGCTCCAATCACATCCTCCTAAGGCAACCACTAGTATTCCTAGTATCTACCCTTTGTATGTTTTTCTCTATGTGCTAACTCATGTGATGACTATTTTAAACAAATTGTCCCATGTTCTCACCTGGATTTTTTTTTTTTTTTTTTGAGATGGAATCTCACCCTGTTGCCCAGGCTGGACTGCAGTGGCATGACCTCACTGCAACCTCCACCTCCCAGGTTCATGAGATTGTCCTGTTTCGGCCTCCCGAGTAGCTGGGATTACAGGTACTCACCACCACACCCAGCCAATTTATATTTTTAGTAGACATGGGGTTTCCCCATGTTGGCCAGGCTGGTCTCGAACTCCTGGCCTCAAGTGATCCACCCACCTCGGACTCCCAAAGTGCTGGGATGACAAGCATGAGCCACCGTGCCTGGCTGAGGACTTTGTCTTGTTCCCACGTGTCCTTGGTGTCTACAACAGACTAGCGTGGGAGGTACATGCAAAATGATCTCAGCCTGCTTCTGTGTGAAGGCCAGGGTGGGCACCTGTATGGAATCGGGATCCCTGATCCCATTGGAGTGGGTGCCATGCTTCAGAGTTGGGGCACCCTGGCCCTCCATTCCCCAGCTATCTGGTCTGACGTCAGCAGTGCAAGGCTTAGGAGATGATGAACATGGCTTCCCGACATCCTCTGTTCTCTTTTAGACAAAGGCCTGAGTGAGGACCCATGGCCTGAGGAGAGGCCAGCCGAGGGTGAGGCACTGTCTACCCCCTACATTTTACACCCACCACCACCCCATGTCTCCTCCCCTGCCCTCCACCTACCCTTGGCCTCTGGGTCTCTTCCTTCTCTCCATCCCATCTCTCTCCAGCACCCTGGTTTGGGGATGGGAGTCCTGTGGGCTGCCTGAGGTGGGAGGAGATTTAAGGACATGTCTTCTAGAACCAGGAGGTACCTGGTCAGAGCTGCAAGCAGTTCCCACTGCTAAGGGAAATTACAAGGCTTTGTTTTTATTACATACCCTGCTGCTTTCCACAAAGGTTTTAAGACTGGGAACTGAGCCTCCTCTATCTGAACAAGTAGAATAGAGGCCTGATAGCACAAAATTGGCTTTGTGTCCAGCAGACACTCCCATTCTCAGGAACCTGAGAATTCCCTCCCTGCTGAGAATGGAAGTAGGACAGAGAGAGAGGGAGGCCAGCATGAGGGTGGGTCTGTTTCACCTCTGGAGTATCCTGGAATGGAATGAATGAGTGTCAAAGGAAAGAATTGTCACTTCCCCAAACCCAGCCTGGCAGGGGGAACCATGAAGTCTTAACACAGTTCTACTGCCACCTGGTGGCGGTGTGCTCAATTTGCAGGCTTAGTGTGTACCCAGTAGTTCTCAGTCACATGCTATACCTCAGTCACATAATCAGTCACATACCTAGAAAGACCCATGGTCACTCCTAGTCCACAGAACCTTCCAAATCTTCATTCAGGCTGGTGGTGCCCTAGATTTGATTTCACAAACAGGAATGTGAGCCCTGTCTGGCTCACAGGAATTGTGGACCTGTCTGTGTGTGCCATTTCTGAGGAAATAAGTTACCTACCGCCACCGCCTCAGCCCCAGCCTTCCCCCATTCGAAGATCCCACCACAGGGCCAATCTTGGTACCAGCAGAGCAGGAACATCAGCCGAGACGCTGCCACCAACGAGCCTCAACAGACTGCCTTTTGCCTTCCAGACAGTCAAGGTGACGTGATCCGACCCCTGTGGAAGCAGGTGGAGCTGCTCTTCAACACACGATATGGTGAGCAAGAAGTGGGACAGGGTTGGGGGCATCCCAGCCCCCTCCAGTGGCCCTGTTTGCAGAAGGGCTTTGGACCCATCCCCTTGCCAGCTCCCATCCCAGCTGCTCTCTGGGCAGGGACAAGGGAGGGAGGGAAGGGAGGAGCTGGGACCCTCCTTAAAAAAAAAATGGAATAAGATAAGATAACCTTAGTGGTTTTTCCGGCCCAAGGCGTGAGGTTCTTCCCCCCCCTTTTTTTTTTTTTTTTTTTTTGAGACTGAGTC
>NW_026652447.1:35868-56224 GCF_009828535.3 Hylobates moloch
TTTTTTTTTTTTTTTTTTTTTTGAGACTGAGTCACTCTGTCACCCAGGCTGGAGTGCAGTGGCACAATGTCGGCTCACTGCAACCTCTGCCTCCCAGGTTCAAGCGATTATCCTGCCTCACCCTCACGAGTAGCTGGGATTACAGGTGCCCGCCACCACGCCCGGCTAATTTTTGTATGTTTAATAGAGACAGGGCTTCACTGTGTTGGCCAGGCTGGTCTTGAACCCCTGACCTCAAGCGATCCACCCACCTCGGCCTCCCAAAGTGCAGGGATGACAGGCATGAGCCACCGTGTCCAGCCCCTGTGTTCTTGTATCCCATCTCACAAAATCCCCATGTCCTAAGACCCACTTTACAGATGAGGAGAACTGAGGCCTCATAAAGGGATGTGACTCATCCAAGGCCCCACACTACTCAGTGGCAGAGATCGGGCTCATTCCAAGGTGTGGTGTTGGGCCACACCAGCATGTGGTGTCGCTTATGGTGGCGGGAGGAACACTCGGGGGGCCTTACTGGAAGGGTGAGGCCGAGTGGACTTAGGGGGAAGCAATGCCGAATCTCAGCAGCCATTAGTGGTGGCTTCTGTGCTGCCTGGGCATGAGGGCATGGACCCAGTGTGGGCCATGGGGTAACCCTGGGTTGAGTTCTTATCCCCTGGCTCTGCTGTTCAGTGGCTCTGTGACCTCAGACAAGTCACGTCCCCTCTGAGCTCCAGGTTCCTTTCCTGCAGGCTGGGGAGCCACTCTTTCCACCTCCCAGGAAGGCTGGCAGGCCCTCAAAAGGGCTCTGGCAGCTTTGCCCCCTACACAGGCACGGGACACAGGGGTTGAGATTCCTGGCCCTGTGGCACCGGGTGGCCTTACAGCAGCCATGTCTCTGCAGCCAAGGCCATTGGCATCTCGGAGCCCGTCAAGGTGCCATACTCCAAGTTTCTGATGCACCTGGAGGAGCTGTTTGTGGTGGGGCTGCCTGAAGGCATCTCCCTCCGCAGGCCCAACTGCTTCGGGATCGCCAAGCTCCGGAAGATTCTGGAGGCCAGCAACAGCATCCAGTTTGTCATCAAGAGGTAAGGCCCGACCAGGTCCGTGGGAGACAGCACCAGGCCTGCTCAGCACCCAGGGCAGGAGCAGCACCAAATCGCCATCAAGCGATTCTTGTGCCTCAGCCACCCGAATAGCTGGGACCACAGGTATGTGCCACCATGCCCAGCTAATTTTTTGTTTAATTGATTGATTGATTTTATTTTTTTAGAGATGGGGTCTGGCTACATTGCCCAGACTGTTCTCAAACTCCTGGACTCAAGCCATCTCCTGCCTGGGCCTCCCAAACTGATTACAGGCGTGAGCCACTGCGCCTGGCCACTGTTTCTTTTTTTCCTTTAGACAGAGTCTCACTCTGTCTCCCAGGCTGGAGTGCAGTGGTGCGATCTTGGCTCACTGCAACCACAGCCTCCTGGGTTAAACGATTCTCCTGACTCAGCCTATCGAGTAGCTGAGACTACAGGTGCCCACCACCACGCCCAGCTAATTTTTGTAATTTTAGCAGAGACTGGGTTTCATCATGTTGGCCAGGCTGGTCTTGAACTACTGACCTCAAGTGATCCGGCCACCTCAGCCTCCCAAATTGCTGGGATTATAGGCATGAGCCACCGCACCAGGCCTTTCTTTTCTCTCTCTCTTTTTTTTTCTTTGACAGCAAGGTGTTAGATGGGTTTGGCTGCAGTTGGCAGACATGAAGCTTCCCAGGCCTGCCAGACCCAAAGCCACCGAGCTGACCCCTCTCGCAGTCTCAGGAGAGCAGTGTTCAGTTTGCCCAGATGCAGAATGGGAATGTCCCATCAGCTCACGGGTTCTCCAGGCTGGCGTGTTAGTGTCCTGGGCCAGGGGCTGGGGGCAGTGCCCCATCGTCCCAGGATGGGAAAGTCCAGCAGCGGCTTCTCCAGGCTCTGTTTCCTTGAGCATGTTGTGTTTTTGCCAGTGAGGTCCTGGGGCAGCACCCATGGATACACGCTGTGTGCCCAGCTAGGATAAAAAGTCCCTTTGGAGAAGGCGGTGGCAGTTATTGAGTAAAAATGTGGTCGGGGGATTTCAGGAACAGGGGTTCATGCCTGTAATCCCAGCGCTTTGGGAAGCTGAGGTGGGAGGGTTGCTTGAGCCCAGTTGTTCAAGACCAGCAACATAGCAAGACTGCGTCACTACAAAAAAAATTTTTTAAGCTCTAGTGTAGCAGCACATGCCTGTAGTCTCAGCTACTCAGGAGGCTGAAGCAGAAGGATCACTTGAGGCCAGGAGTTCAAGACTAGCATGGGCAACATAATGAGACCCCATCTCTACAAAAAAATTTTAAATTAGCTGGGCATGGTGGTGCACACCTGTAATCTCAGCTACTCAGGAGGCTGAGGTGGGAGGATCACTTAAGCCCAGGAGGGGTTTGGAGGCTCCAGTGAGCTATGATTGCACCATTGCACTCCAGCCTGGGTAACAGAGCAAGACCCCTCCTCAAAAAAATAAAAAAACGAAACAGGGAATGAGAGGATCATATTTCTATTTTGTGTTTGTTACTTCTGTGTTACTGTAATAGCATACATTTAGGCTTGGTTTATGGCTGGGCACGATGGCTCACGCCTGTAATCCCAGCACTTTGGGAGGCCAAGGCGGGCAGATCACTTGAGGTCAGGAGTTCGAGACCAGCCTGGCCAACATGGTGAGATCCCATCTCTACTAAAAATACACAAATTAGCCAGGTGTGGTGGCTCGTGCCTGTAATCCCAGCTGTAATCTCCCTGTCATCAGGAGACTGAGGCAGAAGAATCATTTATACCCAGAAGGTGGAGGTTGCATTGAGCTGAGATGGTGCCACTACTCTCCAGCCTGGGCAATAGAGTGAGACTCTGTCTCAAAAAAAAAAAAAAAAAATTAGGCTTGGTTTGGTTGAAAGCAGCAAGAAAGAAGAGACTCTTAAGGGTTTGTTCCTCCAGGGGAGTAGATGGTTCTCAAAATGGGAGACTCACAGCACCATTTTTGCATAAAGTGGCGAGGAGATCTGCTGGGACAGGGAGCTCTTCTGCAGGGCCCGCTCTATGCCAGGAGGGAGGCTGCTGCTCCACGACACACAAACAGCAGATAACAAAACGCTACGCAAAAGGGCTGGAGAGCAAGAGTCATGATTTGTGCAGTAGAATCAAAGGCTTCAGCAGGCCAGGATGAAGTGCAGCCACATACCTGGTGTGTCTGGGCATATTAAAAGGAAGATTGAGCTGGGCACAGTGGCTCACGCCTGTAATCCCAGCACTTTGGGAGGCCAAGGCGGGCAGATCACGAGGTCAGGAGATCGAGACCATGGTGAAACCCCGTCTCTACTAAAAATACAAAAAAATTAGCCGGGCGTGGTGGCAGGCGCCTGTAGTCCCCGCTACTCAGAGAGGCTGAGGCAGGAGAATGGCGTGAACCCGGGAGGCGGAGCTTGCAGTGAGCCGAGATCGCGCCACTGCACTCCAGCCTGGGTGACAGAGCAAGACTCCGTCTCCAAAAAAATAAAAAAAATAAAAAATAAAAGGAAGATTGAGCTGGGCATAGTGGCTCATGCCTGTAATCCCAGCATGTTGGGAGGCTGAGGTGGGCAGATACTTGAGATCAGGACTACTAAAAATACAAAAATTAAGGCCAGGCACGGTGGCTCATACCTGTAATCCCAGCACTTTGAAAGGCCAAGGTGGGCGGGTCACCTGAGGTCGGGAGTTCGAGACCAGCCTGACCAATATGGAGAAACCCCCCTTTCTACTAAAAAATACAAAATTAGCCGGATGTGGTGGTGGGTGCCTGTAATCCCAGCTACTCGGGAAGCTGAGGCAAGAGAATTGCTTGAACCCAGGAGGCAGAAGTTGCAGTGAGCCGAGATCATGCCAATGCACTCCAGCCTGGGCAACAAGAGCAAAACTCCATCTCAAAAAAAAAAAAAAAAAAAAATAGCCAGGCTTGGTGGTGTGCACCTGAAGTCCCAGCTACTTGGGAGGCTGAGGTGGGAGGATTGCTTGAGCCAGGAGGTCGGGGCTGCAGTGAGCCATGATCGAGGTGGGAGGATTGCTTGAGCCAGGAGGTCGGGGCTGCAGTGAGCCATGATCGAGGTGGGAGGATTGCTTGAGCCAGGAGGTCGGGGCTGCAGTGAGCCATGATCGAGGTGGGAGGATTGCTTGAGCCAGGAGGTCGGGGCTGCAGTGAGCCATGATCGCACCACTGCCCTCCAGTCTGGGTGACAGAGTAAGGCCCCGTGTATAAGTATGCCAGCATTGCCCTCCAGTCTGGGTGACAGAGTAAGGCCCCGTCTGAAAAAAAAAAAATGTAAATACATTCTGGCCAGGCGTGATGGCTCACGCCTATGATCCCAACACCTTGGGAGGCCCAGAAAGGAGGATCACTTGAGCCCAGGACTTTGAGACCAGCCTGGGCACTGTATTGAGACCCCATCTCTACAAAAAATTTTAAAAATTCTCACACCTGTAATTCCAGCACTTTGGGAGGACAAAACGGGAGGGTCGCTTGAGGCCAGGAGTTCGAGACCAGCCTGGTCAACATAGCGACCCCGTCTCTATTTGATTTTTAGAATTAAAAAATTAGGCCGGGCGCGATGGCTCATGCTTGTAATCCCAGCACTTTGGGAGGCCGAGGCAGGCGGATCACAAGGTCAGGAGATCGAGACCACGGTGAAACCCCGTCTCTACTAAAAATACAAAAAAATTAGCCGGGCGTGGTGGCGGGCGCCTGTAGTCCCAGCTACTCGGAGGCTGAGGCAGGAGAATGGCGTGAACCCGGGAGGCGGAGCTTGCAGTGAGCCGAGATTGCGCCACTGCACTCCAGCCTGGGCGACAGAGCGAGACTCCGTCTCAAAAAAAAAAAAAAAAAAAATTAGCCAGGTGCAGTGGTATGTGCCAGTAGTCCCAGATACTTGGGAGGCTGAGGCAGAAGGCAGAAGAATCGCTTAAGCACAGAAGGTCCAGGCTGCAGTGAGCTATGATGGCATCACTGCACTCTAGCCTGGGTGACAGAGCAAGACCTCATCCCTTTAAAAATACAAAGAGAGGCCGGGCATGGTGGCTCACGCCTGTAATCCCAGCACTTTGGGAGGCCAAGGCAGATGCATCACTTGAGGTCGAGCCTGGCCAACATGGTGAAACCCCATCTCTACTAAAAATACCAAAAATTAGCTGGGTGTGGTGGTGCTCACCTGTAGTCCCAGCTCCTCGGGAGGCTGAGGCTCAAGAATCACTTGAACCTGGGAGGTGGAGGTCACAGTGAGCTGAGATCGCATTACTGCACTCCAGCCTAGGTGACAGAGCAAGACTCCTTCTCAAAATAAATAAAAATATATATATAAATAAATAAAACACAAAGAGACAAACTAAAAAACCATCCTGGGCGCCTGCCAGGTCCTGGGCTTGCAGCCCAGTGGTAAATGCTACCAAGTTGCCCTGGAGGTGCTGATGTAACCCAGACAAAATCACAGTATCATGTCAGGTAGAGATAACTGCTGTGACAGGATATAACTCAGAGTAAGGGGGAGAGAGGCACAGGAGGAACCTGGAAAAGGAGGTGATATTGGAGCAGCGACCCAGTGAAGTGAGAGGGCCAGCCAGGTGCATAAAGAGTGTGGGAGCAGGCTAGGCGCGGTGGCTCACGCCTGTAATCCCAGCACTTTGGGAGGCCGAGGCAGACAGATCACAAGGTCAGGAGTTTGAGACCAGCCTGACCAACATGGTGAAACCGTGTCTCTACTAAAAATACAAAAATTAGCCAGGTGTGGTGGCACATGCCTGTAATCCCAGCTACTCAGGAGGCTGAGGCAGGAGAATCACTTGAACCCAGGAGGTGGAGGTTGCAGTGAGCCGAGATCGTGCCATTGCACTCCAGCCTGGGTGACAAAGAGAGAAAAAAGACTGTAGGGACAGAGAAAAAGTCATGCAAAGTCCCAGAGGCAAGAACGTGCTTGGGTGTTTGAAGGCTCGCAAGGTGCCCTTGTAGCTGGTGCAGGGTGAGTGAGGGAAGTATGGTGAGGTTGAGGCCGAAGAGGTAGCAGGGGTCCAGGCGCGGTGGCCCACGCCTGTAGTCCTAGCACTTTAGGAGACTGAGGTGGGAGGATTGCTTGAGCTCAGGAGTTTGAGACCAGCCTAGGCAATATAGTGAGACCCTATCTCTATTTAAAAAAAAGAAAAATAGGTCAGGAGCGGTGGCTCACGCCTGTAATCTCAGCACTTTGGGAAGTCGAGGAGGGTGGATCACCTGAGGTCGGAAGTCCAAGACCAGCCTGGCCAACATGGTGCAAACCCGTCTCTAAAAATACTGTCGTGGGGTGAGGGGAGTGGGGAGGGATAGCATTGGGAGATATACCTAATGTCAATGACGAGTTAATGGATGCAGCACACCAACATGGCACATGTATACCTATGTAACAAGCCTGCACGTTGTGCACATGTACCCTAGAACTTAAAGTATAATTTAAAAAAAAAGAAACAGAAAAAAAAATACAAAAATTAGCCAGGTGTGGTGGTCGGGGTCGGGGGCCTGTAATCTGTAATCCCAGCTCCTCGGGAGACTGAGGCAGGAGAATTGCTTGAACCTGGGAGGCAGAGGTTGCAGAGAGCTGAGATAGTGCCACTGCACTCCAGCCTGGGCAACAAGAGCAAAACTCTGTCTCAAAAAAAGAAAGAAAGAAAAGAAAACGAAAAAGGTAGCAGGGGCCAGATCACATGGGTTTGGGCCAGCTTAAAGAGTTTGAATTTTATTTTGTTTTTTTTTTTTTTTGAGACGGAGTCTCGCTCTGTCGCCCAGGCTGGAGTGCCGTGGCGCAATCTCGGCTCACTGCAAGCTCCGCCTCCTGGGTTCATGCCATTCTCCTGCCTCAGCCTCTCTAAGTAGCTGGGACTACAGGCGCCCGCCACCACGCCCGGCTAATTTTTTGTATTTTTTAGTAGAGACAGCGTTTCACCGTGGTCTCGATCTCCTGACCTCGTGATCCGCCCACCTCAGCCTCCCAAAGTGCTGGGATTACAAGTGTGAGCCACCGCGCCCGGCCTTGAATTTTATTTCTAAAAAATTCTTAGAGACAGGGTCTCATTCTGGCTTGTTTTTGTTTTTGCTTTCAATGCCCACTCCCTCAAACCATAAACCAGGGGCACCCGGGCAGCTTGAGGTTAGGTGCCAATTCAACAGCAAGTCCTCATGAATGACATTTTTTATGGTTTTGTGCAGAGACACCTTGTGCTCATGAGCATTGTTTTTTTGTTTTTTGTGGGTTTGTTATTTTTTTATTTTATTTTTTCTATTTTTTGAGACAGTCTTTGTTGCCCAGGCCGGAGTGCAGTGGTGCGATCTCGACTAACTGCAACATCTGCCTCCCGGGTTCAAGCGATCCCCCTGCTTCAGCCTCCTGAGTAGCTGGGATAACAGGCGCATGTCACTACGCCTGGCTAAATTTTGTATTTTTAGTAGAGACGGGGTTTCACCATGTTGGCCAGGCTGGCCTGGAGTGATCCGTCCACCTTGGCCTCCCAAAGTGCGGAGATTAGAGGCATGAGCCACCATGCCCGGCCTTTTGCGGGTTTTTTTTGAGACAGAGTCTCACTCTGTCACCCAGGCTGGAGTACAGTGGTTCCATCTCAGCTCACTGCAGCCTCCACCCTCCAGGTTTAAGCAACTCTCCTGCCTCAGCCTCCTGAGTAGCTGGCATTACAAGCATGAGCCACCATGCCTGGCCATGAGCATTTGTTTCAAGAAACAGGTCTTTCTGTAGCCCAGGCTGGAGTTTAGTGGCACAATCATAACTCACTGCAGCCTTAAACTCCTGGGCTCAAGCAATCCTGCCTCACCCTCCTGAGCAGCTGGGACTGCCGGGGCACGCCACCACACCTGGCTAATTTTTACATTTTTTGTAGAGAAGGGGTCTCGCTCGCTATGTTGCCCGAGCTGGTCTCAAACTCCTGGGCTCAAAGCGATCCCCCTGCCTCAGCCTCCCAAAGTGCTGGGATTACAGGTTGAGCCACCGCACCCAGCCTTGAGCATTTTTTAAAGTCACAATGGCTTTCTCCACCTGTCATTTGGAAAGGGAAGCAGGTTAGCGCAGTGGCCGACAGGAGAGGCCATCTGGTGGGTTTGAGGCCAGCTCCTCCTGTTACTCCCTGTGGCCTTGGCAGCCGGCTGTGCTATTTAAGGGGAAGCACTGTCGCTACTCTGGCCTGGGACTCAGGGGCTCTGCCCAGCTTCTGCCTCTCTAAGGTTACTGCTGGGAAGTCACTTCCCCTTTCAGAACCTGAGTTCTGCCATAAAGAGGAGGGGCCTAAATGCAGTCTGAAGCCTTTTCTAGCTCCTGAGACTGTGGTTCAAGTCAGGGCTGTGCTTCCCTCTCCCAGCCCTGGCCCCGTGACCCCAGCTCTGTGCCTGGCACTGTTCAGAAGCTTAAGAGATGCCCACCACCAGAGCAGACACCAAATCCTCATCTACTGGGGACCCAAGGGGTACCCTCCCCGAGAGTTTGGCCTTTGGGCTAACTCCTGGGCAGAGACTCCTCGGTGCTGCTGCTTGATTACCCCTGTGACAGAGAGCTCATTACCTCTCCAGGCCCATTACCTCTCCAGAGAGCTAATTACCTCTCCGCTCCATGGCTTACCCTGCCATCCCCCGACAGCCCCACTCTGGCCAGCATGATTTTCCCAGTGTCCTCTACCCACCACAAACCCCAGCCCCGCAACAGGCTTGCTCTAACAGGACAAGTTGTGCTGAAGATGGGGCCTTTAGAAGCAGTGCGGTATGATAAAGGTTGATTCATGTCTGGGCAGGGCTTTCTGGAGTCAGTGGAGCTAAAGACATTAGTATAATACAAAGCTGGGCTTGGTCACTGGCACTCCCGACTGCAGTGACACAACAGCTCTTAGATGTGAGCCATAGATCTCAGACCTTTCCAGAAGCTTGGAGTTCTTGCTATGTAGTGGGCTTTGACTGTTTCTACACTTTATTTATTTATTTAGAGACGGACTCTTGCTCTGTCACCCAGGTTGGAGTGCAGTGGCGCTATCTTAGCTCACTGCAACCTCTGCCTCCTGGGTTCAAGCAATTCCCCTCCCTCAGCCTCCCGAGTAGTTGGGATTATGGGCGCCTGCCACAACACCCAGCAAATTTTTTTATTTTTGGTAGAGACGAGTTTCACCATATTGGCCAGGCTGGTCTCAGACTCCTGACCTCGGGTAATCTGCCCTACTCGGCCTCCCAAAGTGCTGGGATTACAGGCATGAGCTACTGCACCAGACCTTGTTTCTACACTTTAAACCAGCTCCACTGGAGGCCCCCTGAGGCCGCCTGCTCCAATCCCAGGCAGTGACAATCGTGCAATGTCCCTGGAGCAGGAGTGAGATATCAGACGGACCTGTTAAGGACTGGGCGGGTCTCACTCCTGGCTGGATCCTTCAAGCCCAGTGCAGCCCCCCAGATTCCACACGTGGGGCGGCAGGGACTCCAGGCCTAACTGTGCAGAGCCAGGACGGTCCATTGCAGGGATGTGCAGACCAAGGCCCAGAGAGGAGGGCTGGGCAGTCCCAGAGATGCTTGGAGGGACCTCTGTGATACCCCCGCCTGTGTTTTCCAGGCCCAGGCTGCTCACTGAGGGAGTCAAAGAGCCCATCGTCGACAGTCAAGGTACCCAGCACGGGGTCGTGGGCCATGGTGTGGGCAGGCAAGGGAGGGCCCCAGGGGCCTCTGCCACCAGCCCCTCCTCCTGCTGCCTCTGTCCTGCTCCCATCCTGGCCCTGGCATTCTCCCCACACCCCCACATTGGGTTTCCCCTAATGATGCCATCTTGGGTCCCAGGAACTGCCTCCTCACTTGGCTTCTCTCCCCCTGCCCTGCCCCCAGAGAGGGATTTCGGGGACCCTCTGGTGGGCGAGAGCCTGAAGAGACAGGGCTTTCAAGGTAAGGTTGAGCTCAGGGGGAGGTCTGTTGTCCCAGCACCAGGACCTTGACCTGGTTTGGGTTTGGAGGGCCAGGCTGGAAGTGGGGAGGAGCTGGCCCCCAACTTCAGGGCCTAAGGGACCAGGCAAGCCAGGTTGGCAACCCAGGCCCGACTGTACCCTGCCAGCTCTGTGTTAGAGACTCCAGGGGAGAGGGGGTGCCTACAGGTGGATGGTGGGGGGACCTAGGGGGTGGGAGGCTACAGGGCACAGGAGCCTGCCTGCCCCCCTCCAGGAAGGTAGCTGACATGCCTACTCCTTATTCAGCAATCAGTTGTGGTCTTAGTGCTTTGAAATCAGAATAGGAGCCAGGTGCGGCACCTCACGCCTGTAATCCCAGCATTTGGGGAGGTCAAGGAGGGAGGATGGCTTGAGGCCAGGAGTTCGAGACCAGCCTGGGCAACATAGAACCCATCTCTATGTCTATTTTTAAGGAAAGAAATCAGAGGCCGAGTGCAGTGTCTCACGCCTGTAATCCCAGCACTTTGGGAGGCCGAGGCAGGTGGATCACTTGAGGCCAGGAGCTTAAGACTAGCCTGGCCAACATGGCGAAACCCCATGTCTACCTACAAAATACAAGAATTAGTCGGGTGAGGTGGCATGCACCTGTGATCCCGGCTATTCAGGAAGCTGAGGCGGGAGAATTGCTTAAACCTGGGAGGCGGAGGTTGCAGTGAGCCAAGATCGTGCCACCGCACTCCAGCCTGGGCGACAGAGAAGACCCTGTCTCAAAAAAAAAGAGAGAGAGAGAGATGGTGGTCTGGGATCCCTTTGGCACATGCTAGCACTTGTCTTTTTTGTTTGTTTTGAGATGGAGTTTTATTCTTGTTGCCCAGGCTGGAATGCAATGGCGCAATCTCAGCCCACTGCAACCTCCGCCTCCCGGGTTCAAGTGATTCTCCTGCCTCAGCCTCCTGAGTAGCTGAGTTACAGGCGCATGCCACCACAACTGGCTAATTTTTGTATCTTTTTAGTAGAGATGGGGTTTCACCATGTTGACCAGGCTGGTCTCCAACTCCTGCCCTCAGGTGATCCTCCTGCCTCGGCCTCCCAAATTGCTGGGATTACAGGCATGAAAATTTTGGGGAGATTTTCAGTTGCTATTTAATATTTTTTAGCCATATGCATTTTTCTCCTCTCCTTCTGGGACTCCAGTGACAATGATAGATCTATTTTTTTTTTTTTAACCATCCCACAGGTCCCTGAGCCTACATTTTAAAAGTTCAATTTTTGCTCTGTTGTTCACATTGGGAATTTCTATTGACCTATATCCCAGTTAATAGATCCATTCTTCGATCACTGCAATTCTAATATGAATTTTTTTTTCGTTTTCAGATGGAGTGTCGCTTTGTTGCCTAGGCTGGAGTGCAGTGGCATGATCTTGGCTTACTGCAACCTCCACTTCCCAGTTCAAGTAGTAATTCTCGTGCCTCAGCCTTCTGAGTAGCTGGGATTACAGGCATGCACCACCATGCCTGGCTAATTTTTGTGTTTTTAGTAGAGACAGGGTTTCACCATGTTGGCCAGGCTGGTCTCAAACTCCCAACCTCAGGTGATCCACTCACCTCAGCCTCCCAAAGTGCTGAGATTACAGGTGTGAGCCACCACGCCCAGCCCTCTAATATGAAATTTAAAAACTTTCAGTTATTGTCATTTTAAATTCAAAAATTTCCATTTGCTTCATGTCTTCATTGGTTTTGCTAGGGTTTTTCATTTGTTTCAAGCATGTTTGTCTTTAGTTATTGGTGAATTTTTATAATGCCTTTTTAAAAATCTTTGTCAGATAATTCCAACACATGTGTCATTTGGTTCAGATATGATAAGTGATTTTTTTTTTTTTCTTTTTTGGAGACACAATCTCGCTCTTGTCGCCCAGGCTGGAGTGCAGTGGTGTGATCTCGGTTCACTGCAACCTTTGCCTCCCGGGTTCAAGCTATTCTCCTGCCTCAGCCTCCTGAGTAGCTAGGACTACAGGCTCCCACCACCACACCTGGCTAATTTTTGTACTTTTAGTAAAGACGGGGTTTCGTCATGTTGGCCAGGCTAGTCTGGAACTCCTGACCTCAGGTGATCCACCCGCCTCAGCCTCCCAAAGTGGATTACAGGTGTGAGGTATTGTGCCCGGCCTCTTTTTCTTTTTCTTTGGCAGAGTCTCACTCTGTCTCCCAGATTGGAGTGCAGTGGCACGATCTCAACTCACTGCAACCTCGACCTCCCGGGTTCAAGTGATTCTCCTGCCTTAGCCTCCTGAGTAGCTGGGATTACAGGCATCCAACACCACGCCCGCTAATTTTTGTATTTTTAGTAGAGATGAGGTTCAGCTATGTTGGTCACGAACTCCTGACCTCAGGTGATCGGCCTACCTTGGCCTCCCAAGGTGCTGGGATTACAGGCAGGAGCCACTGCCCCCAGATGGTGAGTGATTTTTTTTATTGTGTCTTGAAGGTTTCGGGTGTTATGTTAGGAGGCTCTCAATCTAATTTGAATATTCTTTAGCCAACGTCACACTGGTGGAGAAAGTGAGTTGTGACCTCATTACCATGGGTGGAGGAAGAAATCCAAGCTCCCCTCTCAGCCCCTACCAATACCACAGAGAGGGTGGAGAGGACAGGAACAAACAATTCATGCTTACCTGGCAGGGCTGGAAGTTCAGTCTCCACCCAACCTCTACTGACACTGTGGAGAAAGGGAAGTGCCCTACACTTCCAAGAGCAGGGGGAGGCGTTTCAGGTTCCCCATTCAACCTTTTTAACACACAGAGGAACCTGCGGGCAAAAACTAAGTATAAATTTCTTTTTTGGCGGGGTGGGGCACGGCGGCTCATGCCTGTAATCCCAGCACATTAGGAAGCCAAGGTGGGAGGATTGCTTGAGCCCGAGTGTTTAAGACCAGCCTGAGGCCGGGCACGGTGGCTCACGCTTGTAATCCCAGCACTTTGGGAGGCCGAGGCAGGCGGATCACGAGGTCAGGAGATCGAGACCACGGTGAAACCCCGTCTCTACTAAAAATACAAAAAAATTAGCCGGGCGTGGTGGCGGGCGCCTGTAGTCCCAGCTACTCTGAGAGGCTGAGGCAGGAGAATGGCGTGAACCTGGGAGGCGGAGCTTGCAGTGAGCCGAGATCGCGCCACTGCACTCTATCCTGGACGTCAGAGCGAGACTCCGTCTCAAAAAAAAAAAAAAAAAGACCAGCCTGGACCGCCAGGCGCAGTCGCTCACGCCTGTAATCCCAGCACTTCAGGAGGCCGAGTAGGGCGGATCACGAGGTCAGGAGATCAAGACCATCCTGGCTAACACGGTGAAACCCCATCTCTACTAAAAATACAAAAAATTAGCTGGGTGTGGTGGCACACGCTTGTAGTCCCAGATACTTGGGAGGCTGAGGCAGGAAAATCACTTGAACCCAGGAGGCGGAGGTTGCAGCGAGCCAAGATCACACCACTGCACTCCAGCCTGGGTGACAGAGCGAGACTCCATCTCAAAAAAAAAAAAAAGACCAGCCAGGACAACATAGTGAGATTCTGTCTCCATAAAAAATTTAAAAATTAGCTGGGTATAGTGGCGCACACATGTAGTCCCAGCTACTCAGGTGGCTGAGACGGGAGGCTAGCTTGAGCCCAGGAGGTCCAGGCTGCAGTAAGTCATGTTCGCACCACTGCACTCCATAGCCTGGATTACGGAGCCAGACCCTATTCCCCCCGCAAAAAAAACAAAAACAAAAAAGAATTTCACGATGGCAACTACAGAGCCCTAAAGCCCAAGCACAGGGCCCTGTGCAGTCACACCTTTGTGCTTCTCACCCAATTTTCTGTTTTTCATATCGATTCTGAAAGCTCTTGTTCTCTGTGGGTGATTTATATTTGTTTCTATTGTAAATTGATTTTTTTTCCATAATGTTTGCTAAGTGGTTAGTAATGCTATATAGGAAAGTCATTTTGTACAGTTAGCTTTTATGGCTATTTTAGAATTTTCATCTCTCACTAATATAGAGATGAAATTCTATAGTTTCAATATAAATTCTCTCGGGTTTTCTTTTTTTACATTTCTTTTTTTCAAGACAGGGTCTCACTCCAGCTAGCGTGCAATGGTGAGATCACAGCTCACTGCCACCTCAAATTCCTGGGCTTGGGTGATCTTCCCACCTTAGCCTCCCCAGTAGCTGGGACTACAGGTACACACCACCATGCCCAGCTAGTGTTTTATTTTTGGTAGAGATGTGGGTCTCACTATGTTGCTGACGTTGCTCTCAAACTCCTGGCCTCAAGCAGTCCTCCTGCCTTGCCTCCAAAAGCGATTACAGGTGTGAGCCACAATACCCAGCCTTCTCTTGGGTTTTCTACATAAAATAACCATCTACAAATAATAGCTATCATTTGTTCTAAGTTCAGACAACAACCCCATGAAGCAGTAATATTATTAACCCCATTTCACAGCTGAGGGATCTGAAACAAGAGATTTGTTTAGGGCTAATAAGTAGCAGAATACAATTCAAAACCAAATCCAAGCCTTCCAGCTCCAGAGTTCATGTCCTCACCAACAGACAATAATAGCTCTATATTGATTACGTTAACTCCTTTTTTCTCTACTTTTATGTCTGTTTGAAGACTGAGTACCTTGGTAGAACTGCAAGAACAACGTTGATTGTGGTGACAGCAAATATTCTTGTCTTCTAATTTTAACTGACAAATGTCTCTAATGTTTCATTTTTAGGTATAGCTTAACCAGAAAACCTCTGTAGCATGAGAATATTAATAATAATGTATATTTTCCTAAGAAAGAACCAAATCAATTTTTGGAAGAGGGACGGATTGTGAAACTTTATTGATAAAGAATTCTGTTCCAAAGGTGTATTCCAGTCACATTTACCCTACATAAAATACCAACACTTTCTTATTGCAAAAACAGAAACTCTGGCCATTGTATTGATGCTGACTTAAGAGAAATAGAAGCCTCTATATAAGGCAAGAGTCCATACCAGAAGAATTCGACCAATATGAGATACCTCCAAAAAAATCAATGACCTACTTTATATGTAAGAGACCCAAAAAAGTCAGCTTTTGTGGGAAGTTGATATGCATTTTATTGAACAGAGTGTACAGTAACTAAAAGAACTGTGTATTTCCAAGGGAATTAAGACCGCGTATCTGGATTCACACCTAAAAGCACATAGAAAATTAAACCAAAGAAGGGCAAGTTTTCTACTAAAATCACTTGGGCCCAGGTTATTCTATAAGAAGATTCTCACTGGCATTTGGTAGTAACTCATCACCTTCTGTGCGAGCTTGGGAACCAGCTGACTCAGTGAACTGCTTCCTGTCTTCAGTGTGTGATGACACAGACGTGTCAAGCTTGATAGATCTTATATGTAAATTTAAGAAGTTTTATACCCACCCTGGTTTTATTCCAAAATAACTGCTCTGCAGTTTTGGGCTCCATCCTTAGGAAGATACTGGAAAAGCAAGAGAACCTTTCTCAGCTGCCTGTGTGAAGTGACATTGTTCTAGAACGGTGCCCTGGGGCCTCATGCACAATTTCACAAGTATAGCTCCATAATCTGTGGAAGTCACTGAATGGAAGAAGAATCATCAATGGTATATTTAGGTTATGGAAGGTTCCACTGAGATAAGAAAAGGTTCTACAATGCAGGTAGCTGTTGAGCCTCCTAAATATTTTACTCATTTAGTTAACATCACACTGTGCATTGAGTGCAAGATTCTTTGGTTACACCATATTAACCACCAGGAGGGTAACTTCTGGTTTGTAAAAGAGATTAGTGGTTCCTAACGGAGGGGTGATATGGCCCCAGGAGACATCTGACTATGTCTGGAGAGAATTTTTCACAGCTCTGGGGGGGTGCTACTGGCGCCTAATGGGTATGGATGGCAGGAATGCTGCTGAACATTCTACCATACACAGGGTGGCCCCACAACAAACACCTCTCAGGCCATTAATGTGAATAGTCCTGAGGTTGAAATGTCCTGAAAGAGGTTCAGAAAACATGTCTGGACTGTTGTAAAGTCAAATGTATATTATGGAGGCTGCAAGGCGCCCCCTGTATCTCACAGCTGGAGGGACCCCGTCACCTCTCACCATCAGAGGCCCGTTCATTCCCGCCTTCCATTCCAGGCCCAGCGCCTGCTCCTTCTCACTGAAGAACCCAATAGAGATTTGCTGAATGAATGAGGGAAAAATAAGCTAGAAGCATGGTTTAAAGTCTTCCATCAACTACATTAAACAGCAATTTTATGTGGCCTAAAATTTATTCTGAACCTTAGTGGTGTCATAGTCTCTGACTATATAGAACCTCAAAGTTAAGGCTAACACTTTCTTAAAGATGGAGTGCACATCTTAAGGGGAGTTTGTCTAAACACTTCTCGAGTCATTTTAGTGGGACAAACCAAATAAAATGGTGCTAAAGGCAAACATTCAATGTACTTCATTTTAAACTAAAAAGTTAACATATAAAATGCCATGCACAGCAGACACCATTCTTTTTTTTTTTTACATATTTACAATTTTACATATTTACTTATCAATATAATTTCTATCTTTACAATTATAAAATTATTCCAAACTGTGGAAGAGTGGTACCATTTAATTTTCTTGAACATACACTTTGTAGCATTCGTTTTATCCTTTAAAAGGCAATTATTTACCAAAACCACAGTGAATGCCAGAAGAAGCACACAGGAAAATCATGGAGGGAAAAAAGATTGAGACAAAATTTGCACACAAGCCTTAAATGAATCTGTATCAGTAACTCAAATAAATAGTACTTTATTATTAACTAAGTTTCCCCTACTAGGAAAAACAAAACAATCCCCATATACTGTACCTTTAAAAATGCTCTGACATTTATAAGCAATTTAGTTACATTCTAGATCCCAATCAGTTGAGTGTAGTAAGGGCTACCTACAATTTAGGCTCAAATAAATACTCCACGTAAATTGTGATCATCCTGCATAAACTTGAGGTTGCAGTGGTGGAGGAAGTTTATCATTTTCAATGTTTTCAGAGTCAATAGCTGCTAACGGTTGATTCGGAGGCTTAATTTCCAGCGGGTATTTCTCAACAATGTCTTGAACTTCTCTTGCAATTCCATCTGTCCAATCTATGAGATCTTTTTCCAGTTTCTTGGCTTCACTCATGATCCTTTCCTGTCGTTCATTCAACTGAGACAGGAGATCCAAGTTCTTATACATTTGCTTGACACCTAAGCAAGCATCAGGAGACCAACTCTCAGCTTCTTGCTTCCTGGGAGAGGTCTGGCCAGACATGTAGCGATCAAAATCCTCCTGACTTAAATTCAAAGACTGGGCGTCCAGCTTCTCAATGAAAGCCACAGCACAGCACTACAAGAGGACGTTAATACAGTCATATTAGGAAAGCTACACATACTTGAATCGATTTGTAAAAATCTTTTGATCACAGAGAATTTAAAATAGAAGCTAAAGTAAACAAAACAAACTCATGAACTTCCGTGTATTTCAGTCTCAAAAATTACCTACTCCTATCCCCAGTCGTGCTTCCTATACATTCCCAGGAGCTCCGGGGCCAATGTATGGGTGCAGCCTCCCCAGGTGCACCATGAAGCCATTCTGTCTGAGTCTTCCCAGACCTGCTATCCCCACTGAGGATATAGTCCCCAAGTAGGTGTGGCACACAGACCTCTGATCCTCAAATGAATATTTTAACATCAAGTGGTTAAAAGAACAGCTCCAGACCGGGCCCGGTGGCTCAAACCTGTAATCCCAGCACTTTGGGAGGCTGGGACGTGCGGATCATGAGGTCAGGAGTTTGAGACCAGCCTGGCCAACATGGTGAAACCTCATGTCTACTAAAAACACAAAAATTAGGTGGGCGCAGTTGTGGGCGCCTGTAATCCCAGCTACCTGGGAGGCTGAGGCAGAATTGCTTGAACCCGGGAGGCGGAGGTTGCAGTGAGCCAAGATCATGCCACTGCACTCCAGCCTGGGTGACAGAGCAAGACTCTGTCTCAGGGGAAAAAAAAAAAAAAGGAACTCTGAAGTGACAGAACCTGAGTTCTGTCACCCCTTTCACTTAACAACAATGAAGTGAGTGACCTTGGGAAAGTTACTTAAGCTCTCTGAGGTTTCTGTACCTGTAAATGGGGGGAAATACCACCTAGATTTATTGTGAGAATTGAACAACATAACACATGTCACGTGCTTCTGAGAGGCCTGCAATGAGCAATGAATACATGGTAGCAATTATTAGTACAGAAATGCCACTACAAATGCCCAATTCAACAGACATCTGAGCCGGGCATGTTGGCTCATGCTTGTAATCCTAGCACTTTGGGAGGCCGAGGTGGGAGGATTGCTTGAGACCAGGAGTTCAGACCAGCCTGGGAAACAGTCGAGGTAGAAACCTCATCTCTAGAAAAAAGGAATAAAGAAAAAGAAAAATCTGATTCATCTAAGGACAATGGAACACCATCTGGCTCATGGTGTGTGTGGAGTTGCTGTGGCCCCTCCGTGACCTGGAAAGAGGAGGTGATTCTAACTCCTCACTTAGGTGAATGGAGACATGGCATTGCCACTAAAAGGAATGGAGAATACTGGCAAAGAAACATCTGAAGGGGCAGTAGCTCTGAACAAATTATATTTGAGGTGCAATACAAGTGTGAGGTCAAGACAGGTGACACAGAGTTGCGGGTCGTCACTGCACAGTGAGTGACAGCTCTGTGACAGAGAAGATGGTGCAGGAAGAGAGATGGAGTCCCATGGAATGACACAATTCAAGGTGGAAGTAGAAGACACAGACTTTACATAAAGAGACAAGGAAGTAGTGGAATTGTGGAAGCCAAGGAACAACAGAAGTTGCAGAACAAAGGACTCATGGAGAGTGCTATGAGAAGCGAAGGAAGATGAAGACTGTGAGTGCCCATGGGGTTTGGCAGCTAGAAACTTTCTACTTTTGCCAGAGCAGTTTCATTGGAGCAGTGGGTGTAGGAGACAGACTCTGAGTCAGGCAAGAAGAGGACGAAGAGAGAAGGCACAAATGTACTTAAGGCTGCAGGCCAAGGGCACTAGAAGCTGCTGAGTGTGTGCGAGCCAGCCACCTCTACTGTCAGTGACCGTGGCTACGCTCGAACACGTCCTGGTCCTCCTCCACTTCTCTCAATACCTGCCATGTCTCCACCTTCACACTTCTCAGGAACTTCCAGGTTGTCTGACCCGCTTTGGATAAAGAGCTGAATCCAAAAGGATCTTCCCTCGTAGGCAAGTGTATGTTTCATTTATATTAAGAAATATGAGGCCAGGTGCAGTGGCTCATGCCTGTAATCCCAACACTGTGGGAAACTGAGGTGGGTGGATTGCTTGAGGCCAGGAGTTTGAGACCAGCCTGGCCAACAAGGTGAAACCCTGTCTTTACTAAAAATACAAACATTAGCCGGGCGTGGTGACACACATCTGTAATCCCAGCTACTTGGGAGGCTGAGGTATGAGAATCACTTGAACCCAGGAGACGGAGGTTGCAGTGAGCTGAGATCACACCACTGCATTCCAGCCTGGGTGACAGAGGGAGACTCCATCTCAAAAAAAAAAAAAAAAAAAAGATATATGAGTACTTCTAATCTCATTCTGTATGGGCCACTTAAACTTTTTTCAGTACTACAGATTAAACCACCATGTGCCTGGGAAGACGGAAAACAGTGTGAATAAAGATAAAAGCATCATTCTGATCAAGAGCATTCCCAAGTCCCTCCACCTGCACATCACACTCCCGAGATGCTGGTGACCACAGTAACACGTAGCTGAACACAATGGTGGAGGGTGATGAGTGATGGGGGCAGGTCCAAGTTTGGAGGAACCTGAAGCTTATTCAATTTTGGGAACCTACTTACAGGAAAAGGAAAAAAAGTGACAAATACAAAAGTAGGTATAAATGTGAATACATACATAGAACCTAGAAATAAATCATGACATATTTTTAGCGTCTCAGAGATTCACGTACCTGTTTTGAGACTTTTTTGGCAATTTATCAGAAATACTCCCAATGCATCCTGGCTTCCCCTCCCCACCTCTTAGTTCCCAGGCTCTCAACACAGAAAACCAAGTCCATAAGCTGCCCCAAGGCTCCAAATTCATTAGCTTCACAGTACATTCCCTCTAAAGCAAATAAGCAGAGTTTAGTAGGAAGAAAAAGGAAGAATTCAGGTCAGGAGTCGTGGCTCATGCCTGCAGTTCCAACTCTCAGGGAGGTCGAGGTGGGAGGACTGCTTGGGTCCAGGAGTATGAGACGAGTCTGGGCAACATAGCGAGACCCCATCTCTCAAAAAAAAAAAAATTGGCCTGGTGTGATGGTACATGCCTATGGTACCAGCTTCACAGCAGGCTGAGG
>NW_026652448.1:0-841 GCF_009828535.3 Hylobates moloch
TATGGACCCAGAGCCTGCTTTGCCTGAACATGAAATAAACTTTTGTGATGTTTAGCCTATTAAATATATGTGTGTGTGAGTATCTATCTATCTATCTATCTATCTATCTATCTATCTATCTATCATCTATCTATTTTTTTGAGACAGAGTCTTGCTAAGTTGCCCACGCTGGTCTCAAACTTCTGGCCTCAAGTGATCTTCCTGTCTCACTTCCCCAAGTAACTGGGACTATAGGCATCAACCACCATGTTGCCAGGTGTACATAATTGTATTGTTTTCATTTGTTCATTTACAGAAGCATAGCCTGTCCTAAGCAGTACAACATATCGATGAATATTTCTAGAAGATAATCCAGACTGGGGAATCGGGCACACCCCTGGCATCTTTCATCCCACCACACTTTTATGCTTCTGTTCTCTTCCAACAAGCTGTTGCTTTAGCTGCTGGAGAAACCACAGAAACACATACTGCCAACTGCATCAGCATCATCAGCTCTTATGACCACTGGGACAGGACCAATGATGCTATTTTTTTTTTTTTTTTTTGGAAACAGAGTCTCGGCCGGGCGCGGTGGCTCACGCTTGTAATCCCAGCACTTTGGGAGGCCGAGGCGGGCGGATCACGAGGTCAGGAGATCGAGACCACAGTGAAACCCCGTCTCTACTAAAAATACAAAAAAATTAGCCGGGCGTGGTGGCGGGCGCCTGTAGTCCCAGCTACTCGGAGAGGCTGAGGCAGGAGAATGGCGTGAACCCGGGAGGTGGAGCTTGCAGTGAGCCGAGATTGCGCCACTGCACTCCAGCCTGGGCGACAGAGCGAGACTCCGTCTCAAAAAAAAAAA
>NW_026652448.1:941-56143 GCF_009828535.3 Hylobates moloch
TTTTTTTTTTTTTTTTGAGACAGAGTTTCACTCTTGTTGCCCAAGCTGGAGTGCAATGGCAAGATCTCAGCTCACTACAACCTCTGCCTCCTGGGTTCAAGCGATTCTCCTGCCTCAGCCTCCCGAGTAGCTGTGATTACTGGCATGCGCCACCACGCCTGGCTATTTTTGCATTTTTAGTAGAGACGGGGTTTCTCCATGTTGGTCAGGCTGCTCTCGAACTCTCGACCTCAGGTGATCCGCCCACCTCGGCCTCCCAGAGTGCTGGGATTACAGGCGTGAACCACTGTGCCCAGCCGCCCGACTAGTTTTTAAAATATTTTTAGTAGAGACAGGGTTGCACTATGTTGGTCAGCCTGGTTTCAAACTCCTGAACTCAAGTGATCTGCCCGCCTTGGCCTCCCAAGTGCTAGGATTACAGGCGTGAGGCACAGCTCCTGGTTGATGCTATTTTTTATTTTTATTTTTATTTTTTTAGATGGAATCTTGCTCTGTTGTCCAGGCTGGAGTGCAGTGGTACAATTTTGGCTCACTGCAATCTCTGCCTCCTGGGTTCAAGCAATTCTCCTGTCTCTGCCTCCCAAGTAGCTGGGATTACAGGAGCCCACCACTACGCGTGGCTAATTTTTGTATTTTTAGTAGAGATGGAGTTTCACCATGTTGGTCAGTGTGGCCTTGAACTCCTGGCCTCAGGTGATCTGCCCACCTTGGCCTCCTAAAGTGCTGGGATTACAGGCGTGAGCCACC
The DNA here is from genome assembly GCF_009828535.3 of Hylobates moloch. Lineage (NCBI taxonomy): Eukaryota > Metazoa > Chordata > Mammalia > Primates > Hylobatidae > Hylobates > Hylobates moloch. The sequence goes on from NW_026652448.1 coordinate 1,689, forward strand.
GTGCCTGGCCGATGGTGTTATTTTTTTTTTGAGACGGAGTTCCAGCCTTGTTGCTCAGGCTGGAGTGCAGTGGCGCAATCTCAGCTCACCGCAACCTCCGCCTCCCGGGTTCAAGTGATTCTCCTGCCTCAGCCTCCCGAGTAGCTGTGATTATAGGCATGCGCCACCACTCCCGGCTAATTTTGTGTTTTTAGTAGAGACGGGTTTCTCCATGTTGGTCAGGCTGGTCTTGAACTCCTGACCTCAGGTGATCCACCCGTCTTGGCCTCCCAAAGTTCTGGGATTACAGGCGTGAGCCACCGCACCTGGCCGATGGTATTTTTTTCTAAGCAGGAAAGAAAATGTCCTTGTGAAGTTGTTCTGACCTGCCAGGCCACTATTAATGTGCCCTCATTTGGGCAGAGCGGGAGAACACTGCATGTGTCTGCTTTCATACTTCTGCATGTTCCCATTTGTTACTTGAGATGGGCAGCCTCTAAGAGAGCTCCCAAAGACCCAACGCCTCTTGGAATTCATTCCGTTGTGTAACACCCAGCCCTCAAGTGTGCATTGGATTGACTGACTTATCTCAAATGAATCGGATACAGCAGAAGTGATGGATGTCACCCCTGAGAGTGGATTATGAGCAATGGTAGTTTCCGTCTCTCGGACACTCTCTTCTGCACTCTCCCTCTGCCCTAAAGAGCCAGCTGCCAGGTTGTGAGCTGCCCTTGGGAGGGCTAATTAACACGGCTATTACCCAACCTGTTTCCTTGTCACCCCAAGGGGAATTCAAATGGAATTGAATCCCTCCTTCACTTCCCCCTGGCCCTTCCACACATCCCCAGGCAAATGGTTTGATCTGTTTTTTTTCTGTGACTATAGACTGATTAGTTTGCATTTTCTATAATTTTATGTGAAGGGAATGAATTATAATGCATGTATTCTTTTGTGTCTGGCTTTTTTCACCAGCATAATTATTTTCAGTTTCATCTCTCTCTCTCTGTCTCTCTCTCTCTCTCTCTATATATATATATATATTTTTTTTAGATGGAGTCTCTCTCCATGCGCCCTATGGCCCAAGCTGCAGTGCAGTGACACAATCTCGGCTCTCTGTAACTTCTGCCTCTCGGGTTCAAGCGATTCTCCTGCCTCAGCCTCCTGAGTAGCTGGAATTACAGGTGTCCACCACCACACCTGGCTAATTTTTGTATTTTTAGTAGAGATGGTATTTCAGCATGTTAGCCAGGCTGGACTCTAACTCCTGACCTCAGGTGATCCACCCGCCTTGGCCTCCCAAAGTGCTAGGATTACAGGTGTGAGCCACCGCACCCGGCCTCATCTATGTTGTATTGTGTACTCATAGTTTACTCCTTTTGATGGCTGAGGAGTAAGTTGTTGACTGTGTGAATGAATCATAGCCTGTTTATCTGTTCATCTGGACATTCGGGTCGTTTCCACTTTTTGGTGATTATGCATAGGGCTGATATGAACGTTCAGGTGCAAATACGACATAGGCATTCTTTGGTAAATATCCAGGAATGGAATGGCTGAACCATACGGTAAGTATATGTTGAATTTTTAACTAACTCTTGAATAATTTTTTTTCTTTTTCTTATTTTGAGATAGTGTCACTCTGTTGCTCAGGCTGGAGTGTAGCGGCACGATCTCGACTCACTGCAACCTCTGCCTACTGGGTTCAAGCAATTCTCCTGCCTCGGCCTCCGGAGTAGCTGGGACTACAGGTGCCCACCACCACAACTGGCTAATTTTTTTGTATTTTTAGTAGAGATGGCGTTTCACCATATTGGCCAGGCTAGTCTTGAACTCCTGACCTCAGGTGATCTGCCTGCCTCTGCCTCTCAAAGTGCTAGGATTACAGGCGTGAGCCACCGTGCCCGGCCAACTCAAATTATTTTTGAAAATGATTGTACCATTTTACATTCTCACCTGCACACTATAAGATGGCGAGCAATGCTGGCAGCCACCCACTGGATGCCAGAAATCACATCACCGTGACAACCCAACACCCACTCTCTGTTTACAGTGTCAGCTTGAATGGGACAGTGATGCCACAATGGAGAACCACTAGACCAGTGTTCCTTTTGTTTCTGCAATAGGCAAGGACAAACCCCATTTAGGAACCATGGGAGATGTAGGGAAGGAAAGATCTTTCCTCACCCATTGCTAGGTCCATGGCTGAGTCCCCACAATGAAAGACAGATTAACACATGCATTTAATATAAGTTTAATGTGGCATGAGAACCTTCAGAAATGAAGATCCAGAAACAGGAAAACCTGTGTGTGTGTGTGTGTGTGTGTGTGTGTGTGTGTGTGGTGTGTGTGTGTGTGGTGTGTGTGTGTGTGTGTGTGTGTGTGTTTTAAGACAGTCTTGTTTTGTCCCCCAGGCTGGAGTGCAATGGTGCAATCTCAGCTGACTGTAACCTCCGTCTCCCAGGCTCAAGCAATCCTCTCACCTCAGCCTCCCAAGTAGCTGGGACCACAGGTGTGCGCCATCACACCTGGATAATTTTTGTACTTTTTTTTTTTTCCCCCGAGATAGAATCTTACTCTGTTGCCCAGGCTGGAGTACAATGTCGTGATCTCGGTTCACTGCAACCTCCATCTCCTGGGTTCAAGCAATTCTCCTGCCTGAGCCTCCCTAGTAGCTAGGATTACATGTGCATGCCACCATGCCTGGCTAATTTTTGTATTTTTAGTAGAGACAGGATTTTGCCATGTTGTCCACGGTAGTCTTGAAGTCCTGACCTCAAGTGATCTGCCCGCCTCAGCCTCCCAAAGTGCCAGGATTACAGGCATGAGCTACCATGCCTGGCCAATTTTTGTACTATTTGTAGAGACGAAGTTTCACTACGTTGGCCAGGCTGGTCTTGAGCTCTTGACTCAAGAGATCTACCCAGCTTGACTTCCCAAAGTGCTAGGATCATAGCCATTAGCCACCGCACCTGGTCAGAAACCTGTCTATTTTATGCTTAGGTTTGATGAAGAGTGGACAGTCAAGGAGAAGGATAACTGGACACCGGGGCTATGACCTAATGGGAATAAACTGGCTGGAAGTTGGCAAGGCGTTTTTCTTCATGTTGTTCCCCGTGTCTTCAGAGACAAGGATGTTTCTTTCCTCCAGGTACAGGGTGCGTACCTCTGACAGGTCTTACGATCTGTTCTAAAGGAAGATCAGAGAATCCTTTTTGTGTTTTATGGCTTTTTTGCTTGAAGGGAGAAGGCAAAAGGAAGATGAGAGGGACCTTCCTGCTTCTGCTGTTTTTTTCAAATGCCAAGGTACCATATTTTGGGGTAGCATGTCTTAAGCCCCGACAAGGAAAACAGTTCATATTCTCAGCTGAATTCATGGTAGCACATTTCACAAGATGGCAACAAGCATGAGATGTAGCTGTGAGCAGTACATTTTGGGTTGGCTTTGTAGTCTGTGGTTTTCAGTTTCTGAAAAGACCCAAATGTTCTTTATTTAAAGAACCAAGGTTTACATGCCATGGTGAATCACAACGTGGTGGTTAGAGCCCAGTCAGACGATCCATTTGCTTTCTATTCTTAACTTTCTCGCTGGCCCCGGAGCCTCTTAGAGCCTCCCTGGATAAAAATAAGTGGTGTTTGGTAATCCTGAGCTGAAAGGTGGTACTTAAGTCAAAAGCACACCTGAACACAGCTAATTTGCACTAATCACCTAGATCTGCCATGAGTCAGCCAGAGGGGAAAAAGTCATTATGATGCAACCACAACCAGATATTGCAGGACCTAACCAACCTCAAATATGATTTTCATTTCTGAAACCGACTTCTAAGCCCCCTCATATAGTGGTTATCAAATGGGAGCCTGCATCAGAATCCCCTGGAGGGTGTGTTACAAGATTGCCGGGTCCCAACCCTGGAGAATCTGATTCCAGGTAGCTGGAGAAGTCCTGAGTATTTTCTTGTTTTTTCTTTTTCCTTTTCTTTTTTTTTTTTGAGACGGAGTCTTGGTCTGTCACCCAGGCGGGAGTGCAGTGGCACGATCTTGGCCCACTGCAACCTCCACCCTCGGGTTTCAAGTGATTCTCCTGCCTCAGGCTCCGGAGTAGCTGGGATTACAGGCATCTGCCACTATACCCTGCTAAATTTTGTATTTTTAGTAGAGACAGGGTTTCACCATATTGGCGAGCCTGGTCTTGAACCCCTGACCTCAGATGATCCGCATGCCTTGGCTCCCCAAAGTGCTGGGATTACAGCAATGAGCCACCGTATCTGGCCCTGAGTATTTTTATTTCTTTTTTTTTTTCTTTTTTTTTGAGACGGAGTCTTTCTCTGTCCCCCAGGCTGGAGTGCAGTGGCGCGATCTCGGCTCACCGCAACCTCCACCTCCTGGGTTCACGCCATTCTCCTGCCTCAGCCTCCCGAGTAGCTGGGAATACAGGCGCCCGCCAACACGCCCGGCTAATTTTTTGTGTTTTTAGTAGAGACGGGGTTTCACCGTGTTAGCCACGATGGTCTCGATCTCCTGACCTCGTGATCCGCCCGCCTCAGCCTCCCAAAGTGCTGGGATTACAGGCTTGAGCCACCGCGCCCGGCGAGTATTTTTATTTCTAACAAGATCTCAGATGGTGCTGAAGCTGCTGGTCCTGGGGCCACACTCTGAGACCCTCATTTCCCATACAAAACAAGGTTTCCTATCAGAACCTTATTTTTGCCAGCTTATTTTATTTTTTATTTTTTCGAGACAGAGTCTCGCTCTTGTCACCCAGGCTGGAGTGCAGTGGTGAGACCTCGGCTTGCTGCAGCCTCTGCCTCCCGGGTTCCAGCGATTCTTCTGCCTCAGCCTCCTGGGTAGCTGGGATTACAGGCAAGTGCCACCACGCCCTAATTTTTGTAATTTTTGTAGAGATGGGGATTACAGGCGTGAGCCACTGTGCCCGGCCCAGTTTATTTATTTATTTTTTAAAGAGATGTGGTCTCACTCTATTGCCCAGGCTGGAGTGCATTGTCGCCATCATAGCTCACTGCAGCTAGAACTCCTGGACTCAAGAGACCCTCCTGCCTCAGCCTGCCAAGTAACTGGGCCTACAGGTGTGAGACACCACACCTGGCTAATTTTTAAATTTTTTGCAGAGATGGGGGGTCTCACTGTGTCACTCAGACTGGTCTTGAACTCCTGGTCTCAAGCAATCCCCCTGACTCAGCCTCCCAAAGTGCTGGGATTACAGGCAGGAGTCACCATGCCTGGCCTATTTTTGCCAGTTTAAAGTGGTAAATGAGGCCGGGCATGGTGGCTCACGCCTGTAATCCCAACACTTTAGGTGGCCAAGGTGGGCGGATCATGAGGTCAGAAGTTTGAGACCAGCCTGGCCAACATAGTGAAACCCCGTCTCTACTAAAAATACAAAAATTAACCAGGTGTGGGGGCACGCACCTGTAGTCCCAGCTATTCAGAGGGCTGAGGCAGGAGAATTGCTTGAACCGGGGAGGAAGAGGTTGCAGTGAGCCGAGACCACGCCATTGCACTCCAACCTTGGTGACAGAGTGAGACTCCATCTCAAAAATAATAATAATTATTATAAGTAATAAAGTGATCAATGGGCTGGTTGCCATGGCTCATGTCTGTAATCCTAGCACTTTTGGAGGCCAAGGCAGGCGAAGCACTTGAGCCCAGGAGTTTAAGACCAGCCTGGGTGACATAGTGAGACCCCATCTCTACAAAAAAATGCTAAAATTGGCTGGGCGTGGTGGTGGGCGCCCATAGTCCCAGCTACGCAGAAGGCTGAAGCTGGAGGATCGCTTGAGCCTGGGAAGCGAAGGTTGCAGTGAGCCGAGAAGGCACCAGTGCACTCCAGCATGGACAACAGAATGAGACCCTGTCTCAAAACAAAAACAAAAAACGAACAACAGCAATAAAAAAAGTGGTAAATGTCCAATTATAGCAGTGATCTTCAACTGGGGTGATTTTGTCGCCCCAGAAGACATTTTTGGTTGTCATTACCGGAAGAAGCTGGGTGGGGTGAGTATTACCAGCATCTAGTGGGTAGAAGCCAGGGATGCTGCTAAACAGCTTACAGTGCTTAGCCCAGTCCCCAACAACAAATAATTATTTTGGTCCAAAATATCAACAGTGCTGAGGTTGAGCAGTTCTGAACTCCAGGGGGCTGCTTAAATAAAGTAGAACATTCTTTTTTTTTTTTTTTTTTTTTTTTTTTTTGAGACGGAGTCTCGCTCTGTCACCCAGGCTGGAGTGCAGTGGCGCGATCTCGGCTCACTGCAAGCTCCGCCTCCTGGGTTCACGCCATTCTCCTGCCTCAGCCTCTCCGAGTAGCTGGGACTACAGGCGCCCGCCACCACGCCCGGCTAATTTTTTGTATTTTTAGTAGAGACGGGGTTTCACCGTGGTCTCGATCTCCTGACCTCGTGATCCGCCCGCCTCGGCCTCCCAAAGTGCTGGGATTACAAGCGTGAGCCACCGCGCCCGGCAAAGTAGAACATTCTTACAAGGAATAAATATTATGCAGTCATTGAGAAGAATGTGCCTTAAAACTTTGTAACATTTCTATTTGTTTATCTATTTGTTTGTTTATTTATAGAGATGGGATCTTGCTATGTTGCTCAGGCTGGTCTTGAACTCCTAGGCTGAAGCGATCCTCTCACCTTGGCCCCCTGGAGTGTTGGGATTACAGAAACAAGCCTCTGCATCCAGCTGAGACCTTTTTAGAACTTAGGGAAATGTTTATGACATGATGTGGGAGATAAAAGGGCAAGAGGAGTCTATTCAACATATCACCTGTTTTAATTTTCTCCCTACTTTATATCGCTACTTACAACGATCTTGTTTGTTTCCAAGTTTTCTTATGTATCGTCTGTCTTCCTTTACTAGGATGAAGCTCCTGGTATACTGTAGGGGAAAATGAAATAGTTGGAGAAGTGAAATAGGGGAGAGGGGAATGACAGGGTAAACCTGATGATAATAAAATCAGTGGTGTGCTGGTAAATGTTTAACAACTGACTCTGTGCAAAGAAAATCCCTGATTTATAGAGTAGCATTTGCCAATTTCTGTGGTGTAAATACTCCCACCATGGCTGATTTCAAGCTACCTTGTGATGTCACTGAAGGAGGAGCAGAATAGAGACATGCACAGCTGCCTATCCAAGCCCATGGGAGCTGGCGCTAGCACAGCACTGGAAATACTTCTGTTAATATAAAAGACTGAAAGGTGGCCAGGGGCAGTGGCTCATGCCTGTAATCCCAGCATGTTGGGAGGCCAAGGCAGGCAGATCACCTGAGGAGGAGTTCGAGACCAGCCTGGCCAACGTGGTGAAACCCTGTGTCTAACAAAATACAAAAATTAGCTGGGTGTCGTGGTGCACACCTGTAATCCCAGCTACACGGGAGGCTGAGGCAGGAGAATCACTTGAACCCGGGAGGTGGAGGTTGCAGTGAGCTGAGATCACGCCACTGCACTCCAGCCTGGGTGACAGAGCAAGACTTCGTCTCAAAAAATAAAATAATAAAAGACTGGAAGGAAAACTGCTAAAATTCGAATGGAGAGCAGCGGGATTAGATATGTATTAGAAACCACTGCCAGGTGTGGTGGCCCACGACTGTAAACCCAGCACTTTGGGAGGCCAAGGTGGGCAGATGGCTTGAGTGTAGGAGTTCGAGAACAACCTGGCAACATAGCAAGACCTCACCTTTACAGAAAATAAGAAATGAACCAGGCATTGTTGTACATTCCTGTGGTCCCAGCTACTCAGCAGGTTGTGGTGGGAAGATCACTCGAGCACGGGAGGTTCAGGCTGCAGTGAGCTGAGATCATGCCACTGCACACCAGCCTGGGTGAGACCCTGTCTTAAAAAAGAAAGAAACAAAAAAAAAAAAAAAGGAAAAAAAGGAAACCATTGAGTTGGGCAAGGTGACTCATGCCTGTAATCCCGGCACTTTGGGAGGCCAAGACAGGAGGATGGCTTGAGGCCAGAAGTTTGAGTCCAGCCTGGGTGACATAGGGAGACCCCATATCTACAGAAAATTAAAACAAAAAATTAGCTGGGTATGGTGGCCCAAGTCTCTCGTCCTAAGACTCTGGAGGCTACAGCAGGAGGATTGCTTGACCCCAAGGGTTCAAGGCTGCAGTGAGCTATGATTGCTCCACTGCAGTACAGCCTGGGTGACACAGTGAGACCCTGTCTCAAAAATAAACAAATAAATTTAATTAATTAATTAATGCATACTCCCAGACCTCCAGAACCAAAGTCTGTATTTGAATACGAGAGCCTGTGTTACTGCTATTTTTGTAAACAGGTTGTGGTCAGAGAGTGTAGCTCTATCGTATAGATGTCTTGGCTCGTCAAGAAGCTGATCCTCATGTGATACCTGGGTTGACCCATGAATCTGAGTCTTTGTTTTCAGAGCCGTACGACTTTTAGAACACAGTTTCAGGAAAACTGGGGAACTGTTTAGTCATCAGGAGCAAGAGACCTGAGACACAGTCTATAGGTGGCACCTTCCTCCATGACACTGTCATCGTGCTGAATGAAGCACATCTCCAGCCCAGGGTCTGCCTCCAATCCAGGCTCAGAGAACCACCCACAGAGTGGCCGCAAGTCGGGCAAGGCCACAGGCAGTCTTTCTGAAAATGCATTTAATTGCCTGTGATTCAGCCCTCAGATAGCAGAATCAGGATGAGTGATCACATTCTTACGCTGAGTACCATCTGATAACAGGCAGCAACTTGCAGCTACTGTTCTAGGCTAAGGACCAGCTTCAGAAGGGACACAAGGATGTAATGGAGAAAAGGTGCATAAACACAGTGGGTAAAAGCAAGACGAAAGCAAAAATGAGGAACAACCGCAGATCTCAAACTACGAAACATCACGTGTATTGAGAAATCTGCAAATTACCAAGAGCTTGTCGATAAATAGAGTTAAACTCTGTAAAATACTTAAAGAGATTTATCTGAGCCAAATATGAGTGACCATGACCCATGACAGCCCTCAGGAGGTCATGAGAACATGTGCCTAAGGTGGTTGGGCTGCAGCTTGGTTTTACGTATTTTAGGGAGGAATGAGACATAAATCAAATACATTTAAGGAATACACTGAGTTGTTCCAGAAAGGTGGGACAATTTGAAGTTGGGGCGGGGGGGGTGGTGCTTTCAGGCTATAGGTAAATTTAAACATTTTCTGGTTGACAACTGGTTGAGTTTTTGTCTAAGGACCTGGTATCAATAGAAAGGAAACGTTCAGCTTAAGATAAAACATTGTGGGCTGGGCACAGTGGCTCACGCCTGTAATCCCAACACTTTGGGAGGCCGAGGCAGGTGGATAACCTGAGGTCAGGAGTTTGAGACCAGTCTGGCCAACATGGTGAAACCCCATCTCTACTAAAAATACAAAAATTAGCCAGGCATGGTTGTGTGCGCCTGTACTCCCAGCTACTTGGAAGTCTGAGGAGGGAGCATTGCTTGAACCTGGGAGGCGGAGGTTGCAGTGAGCCGAGATCGAGCCATTGCACTCCAGCCTGGGCAACAGAGTAAGACTCCACCTCAAAGGAAAAAATAAAATAAAATAAAAACAGATCATGGAGACCAAGGTTCTTTTCAAGTCTCATAGCAGCTGCCCTTAGAAACAATAGATAACACGTTTCCTTTTCAGAAACTTTAAAAGGTACTAGACTCTCACTTACTCTATTCAGAATTAGAGGGGCCTGGAAGGAAAAGGTCTAGCTATGTTAATAGGGATTCTTTACAGATGTGAATGTTCCCCCCGACAAAGGACGGGTTGCAGGGCCATTTCAAAATGTGACAAAAAAACATGCTTTGGGGGTAAAATATTTTGATTTTCTTCCTTGTCTCCTCATGTTATGCCAGAGTCAGGTTGAAAAGTAAGTCAAGACATATATAGGATTAAATAAAACCCATCTGATGAGAATTTACAGTTTGTAGGGCATGACTCTGCAGACCCCTTAGATAGGAATTTGGGCAAGATAAAAAAAAATCAGAATTTAGTTCTCAAGCTTTACATATTATAAGGATGAATAAATTGTGTTTAGTTCGTACAGAGACATGACCACAGTTGCTTATATAAACTAGAGGTTTATTTTTCTCTACTTAAAAAAGTCCAGCAATAGGTAGTCCAGGGATGTTGACAAATTCATCATGCACTTCCTCCGTTCTTCTCCACCATTCTTAGAACGTGGCTTCCTTTCTTAAGGTTACTTCATGGTCAAAGATGGCTGCTGCAGCCCTCAATGTTTTGCTTGTGTTCCCGACGGCGGGAAGAAGGAAGTAGCAAGAGCCAGAGGCAAGCTAAGTCATTTCCCTTTAAATAGCTTTCCTGGAAGCCCCACCCAATGACTTCCTCTTATTATTTCATCATCCTCCCTTAGCTGCAAGGGAGGCTGGGAAGTGTAGTCCTTAAGATGGGCACATTGCTCACTTGAATAAAATTCAGACTCTGCTAGCAAAGAATAATGGGGGAATGGATATTAGGAAGGGAGCTAGTGGACTCTATTATGTATATATTATCTCATTACATGCTCACTTTTGAGACACTCTTAGGAAAATCTAGTATTTCCTCCATTAGGAAAATCTACTATTCTTCATTAGGTTAAAAATTTAAATTAAAAAACTAAGTTAAAAGAAACATTTTTAACATTTTTTTATAGAGGCAGGGGTCTCACCATGTTGCCCAGGCTGGTCTTTAACTCTTGGGCTCAAGTGATCCTCCCACCTTGGCCTCCCAAAGCAGTGGGATTATAGGCATGAGCCACCATGTCTGGCCTATTTAACATTTCTGGGTAAAAGTTTTTCTGTCTGATAGAGAAGAGACTAGCAGTATTTCCTATTGCTTTTAGGACAGGTAGAATTTGCTTGCCCAAGGTAAGGTGCATTTCATAACAAGGGGAGAAGAACATATAAGCCTTTTGATTTCTGTTAAAAAAAAACCTCTTTATTTAAAATTTAACTTTGTTTGCTATCTGTGCTTTTATTCAAAAGAAGAGTTTAGGGCCCAGCATGGTGGCTCACACCTGTAATCCCAGCTCTTTGGGAGGCCAAGTTCGGCGGATTGCTTGAACCTAGGGGTTGGAGACCAGACTTGGGCAACACACTGCAACCCCATCTCTATAAAATAAAAAAAGTCGGGCCAGGCACAGTGGCTCATGCCTGTAATCCCAGGGCAGAGTACCTGACGTCAGGAGTTCGAGATCAGCCTAGCCAACATGGTGAAACCCCATCTCTCTTAAAAGTAAAAAAAACATTAGCCGGCCTTGGTGGTGTGTGCCTGTAATCCCAGCTACTCGGGAGGCTGAGGCAGGAGAATTGCTTGAATCCAGGAGGCAAAGGTTGCAGTGAGCCGAGATCGTGCCACTGCACTCCAGCCTGAGCAACAGAGTGGGACTCCGTCTCAAAAAAATAAATAAATAAAATAAATAAATAAAGCATTAAAAAGTCATAAAAATAAATAAAACAAGACTTTAGAAAGAAACAAATTTGATCAGAAGAACAAATGAAGTGAGTAGTGACTGCATTCAATTTTGAGCTTGCCATTTCTGCCCCAGGGGAGATATTTAAAAAGGGGCCCTAGGCTGGGCTTGGTAGCTCATGCCTGTAATCCCAGCACTTTGGGAGGCCGAGGCGGGCAGATCACCTGAGGTCAGGAGTTGGAGACCAGCCTGACCAACATGGAGAAACCCCATCTCTACTAAAAATCTCCCGGCTCATTGCAACTTCCGCCTCCTTGCTTCAAGCAATTCTGCTGCCAAAGCCAACTGAGTAGCTGGGATTACAGGCATGCGCCACCACGCCTGGCTAATTTTGTATTTTTAGTAGAGATGGGATTTCACCATGTTGGTCAGGCTGGTCTCGAACTCCTGACCTCAGGTAATCCACCCGCCTTGGCCTCTCAAAGTGCTGGGATTACAGGCGTGAGCCACCATGCCTAGACAGGTTCCCCAGTTCTATGACATTCCTACCTTCAAAAGGTAGATCCTGGCCTGGGTACAGTGGCTTAAGGCTGTAATCCCAGCACTTTGGAAGGCCGAGGCAGGTGGATCACTTAAAGTTAGGAGTTCGAGACCAACCTGGCCAACATGGAGAAACCCCATCTCTACTAAAAATACAAATATTAGCTGGGCATGGTGATGGGTGCCTATAATCCCAGTTAGGAGGCTAAGGCAGGGAGAATTGCTTGAACCTGGGAGGCAGAGGTTGCAGTGAGCCAGGATTGTGCCACTGCACTCCAGCCTGGGCGACAGAGTCAGGCTCCGTCTCAAAAAAAAAAAAAAAAAAGATATTTGATCCTCAATGTGGCAGTGTTGGGAGGAGGAGCCAAATAAGAGATGTTGGGTTATAGAGTGAGATCCCTCATGAATGGCTTGGTGCTGTTTCTGCAGTAGTGAGAACTGAATTGATTTCTGTGGGAATGGATTAGTCGCTCTGAGAGTGGTTTGTTGTAAAGCCAGGAAGCCTCTTAGGTTTCCCTCTCTTCACATATGTCCACTTCCCTTTTGACTTTCTCTGCCATGTTGTGACACAGCACAGAAGTCCTCCCCAGAGGTCAGGGCCATGCCCTTGACCTTCTCAGCTTGTAGGACCATGAGCTAAATAACCGCTTTTCTTTATACATTGCCAAGTCTCAGGTATTCTTTTATAGCAATACAAAATGGACTAAGACAATTGCTAAATATTATCTGAGAGGAAATAAATGGAGATACTCCTTGGCTGGTTTCTGTCTTTGAGTTTCTTGAAGCTTCTCATGTGTAATTAAAATAATCAAGGGCCAGGCGTGGTGGCTCCCACCTGTAATCCCAGCACTTTGGGAGGCCAAAGTGAGCGGATCACTCGAGGTTGGGGGTTTGAGACCGGCCTGGCCAACGTGGTGAAACACTGTCTCTACTAAAAATACAAAAAAAAATGTAGCCAGGCATGGTGGCGCATACTTGTAATCCCGGCTACTTGGGAGGCTGAGGCGAGAGGACTGCTTAACCCAGGAGGTGGAGGTTACAGTGAGCCGAGACAGCCGCTACTGTAGTCCAGCCTGGGTGACAGAGCGAGACTCTGTCTCAAAAACAAAACAAAACAAAGCAAAACAAATAATATAAAATAAAATAATCAAAAGCACGGTCTAGGCTAGAGAAAAAAAGTCACATTTGATTCGGGCACATCTGAAACCAGCCTTAACAACCCCATGATGTGTTTATCACATGGGTACTGCACTTGGTAGGCAGCCAACAAACCAGAGGTCTTTCAAAAATACAACCCCAGAGCCTCATACCTGGAGATGATTCTGTTCCAGAGCTCTGAATGGGGCCCAGAGACCCCAATTTTTTTTTTTTTTTTTTCTGAGACAGAGTCTCACTCTGTCATCCAGGCAGGAGTGCAGTGGCGTGACCTCAGCTCACCACAACCTCCGTCTCCCAGATTCAAGAGATTCTCCTGCCTCAGCCTCCCAAGTAGCTGGGACTATAGGTGTGCGCCACCATGCCCGGCTAATTTTTGTATTTTTTAGTAGAGATGGGGTTTCACCATGTTGGCCAGGCTGGTCTTGAACTCCTGACCTCAGGTGATCCACCTGCCTCGGCCTCCCAAAGGGTTGGGATTACAGGAGTGAGCCACTGTGCCCGGCCCAGCTGTGGGGTTTTGAATGAGTTTTTTACCCCCTCTAAGCTTCAGTCTCCTCACCTACAAATGGTGACAATTGACAGTAACTCTGCCACTAGGCAAGTGTGAAGAAAAACGAGATAATGCGTATAGATCATGGTTTCTCACCCTCAGCACTGGTGACGCATTGGAACAGATAATTCTTTGTTGTGGGGGGCTGTTATGCACATTGTTGAATGTTTAGCAGCCTTCCTGGCTTCTACCCACTAGATGTGGTAGCAACCCCCAGCCCCCAAGTTATAGCAATCAAAATGTCTCCAGACATTCTTTTTTTTTTTTTTTTTTGAGATGGAGTTTCACTCTTGTTGCCCAAGCTGGAGTGCAATGGCGCGATATCGGCTCACCACAACCTCCGCCTCCCAGGTTCAAGCGATTCTCCTGCCTCAGCCTCCCGAGTAGCTGGGATTACAGGCATGTGCCACCATGCCTGGCTAATTTTGTATTTTTAGTAGAGATGGGGTTTCTCCATGTTGGTCAGGCTGCTCTCGAACTCCTGATCTCAGGTGATTCATCCACCTCAGCCTCCCAAAGTGCTGGCATTACAGGCGTGAACCACCATACCTGGCCCTCCAGACATTCTTTACCAAACGCCCTCTGAGGGAGCAAAATTGCACTCAGTTGAAAACCCCTGATATAGATGACCTAATTCTGTGCAAGGTGCTTAGTTAGTATTCAATAAACAATAATTGTGTTCATTTCTCCTCTCTTTAGATTGCAATAATATAATATTTCGATACTACTTTCCTAGGCATTCTTTTTTAAAAAATGTTACTTGCATTTAAAAAAAATAAAATTAACTTGGCCCGGCGCGGTGGCTCACGCCTGTAATCCCAGCACTTTGGGAGGCTGAGGCGGGCAGATCACGAGGTCAAGAGACGGAGACCATCCTGGCCAACATGGTGAAACCCCGTCTGTACTAAAAATACAAAAATTAGCTGGGCGTGGTGGCGAGAGCCTGTAGTCCCAGCTATTCCGGAAGCTGAGGCAGGAGAATCGCTTGAACTAGGGAGGCGGAGGTTGCAGTGAGCCAAGATCGTGCCACTGCACTCCAGCCCTGGTGACAGAGCGAGACTCTGTCTCAAAACAAACAAACAAAAAAAATTAACTTTTTTTTTTTGAGACAGAGTCTCGCTCTGCCACTGAGCCTGGAGTGCAGCAGTGGCGTGATCTCTGCTCACTGCAATCTCTGCTTGCTGGGTTCAAGTGATTCTTATGCCTCAGCCTCCTGAGTAGCTGGGACTACAAGTGTGTGCCACCACGGTTGGCTCATTTTTGTGTTTTTAGTAGAGACGGGGTTTCACCATGTTTGTCAGGCTGGTCCTGAACTCCTGGCCTCAAGTGGTCCATCCTCCTCAGCCTCCCAAAGTGCTGGAATTACAGATGTGAGGCACTGCACCCGGCTCATACATTATTTGAAATGTATGTGAAATAGTTAATTTCTTTCTATGTGCATTTTACCCCAATTTAAAAAACTGTGATGACAAGCAGCGTAAGACAAAATAGATAAATTGTACTGCATGAAAATTAAAAACATTTTGTGCTTCGAAGGACAGCATCAATACAGTGAAAAGACAATTTGCAGAATGGGAGAATATATTTGCAAATCATTTATCTGATAAGAGACTATTGTGTAGAATACATAAAAACTCTGACAACTCTATAATAAAAAGACAACCCAATTAAAAATGAGTGAAATACATGAATAGACATTTTTTTTTTTGACACAGAGTCTTGCACTGTCGCCCAGGCTGGAGTATAGTAGCACAGTCTTGGCTCACTGCAACCTCTATCTCCTGGGTTCAAGTGATTCTCTTGCCTCAGCCTCCTTAGTAGCTGGGATGACAGGCACACACCACGACCCCCAGCTATTTTTTGTATTTTTAGTAGAGATGGGGTTTCAACATGTTGGCCAGGCTGGTCTCAAACTCCTGACCTCAAGTGGTCCTCTCACCTCGGCCTCCCAAATTGCTGGGATTACAGGCATGAGCCACCATGCCTGGCCTGAATAGACATTTCTTCAAAGAAGATAAACAAATGACACAGCACATGAAGAAATGATCAACATCATTAGGCAACAGGGAATTGCAAATTAAAACCACAGTGAGATACTACATCACACTCACTAGGATAGCTATAATAAAAAGGACAGGCGCTGGTTGTGGTGGCATGTGTCTGTGGTCCCAGCTACTCAGGAGGCTGAGGCAGGAGGATGGGCTGTGCCTAACGATGACAGTGCCCAGCGCAGAAACAAAGTGGTCAAAACTCCTATGCTGATCAGTAGTGGGATCGCTCCTGTGAATAGCCACTGCACTCCAGCCTTCGAAATAGAGGAAGACCTTGTCTCCAAAAAAAAAAAAAAAAAAAAAAAAAGGGTGCCGGGGCGGGTTGTTTCTGTCATCTAAGCCCATCGGGAGGGCGGGGCAGGTGGATCACCTGAGGTCAGGAGTCAGGAGTTTCAGACCAGCCTGGTCAACATGGTGAAACCTCGTCTCTACTGAAAAAATACAAAAATTAGCCAGGCACGGTGGCAAGTGTCTGTAATTCCAGCTACTTGGGAGCCTCAGGCAGGAGAATTGCTTGAACCAGGGAGGCAGAGGTTGCAGTGAGCTGAGATCTGGCCACTACACTCCAGCCTGGGCAACAGAGCGAGACTCCATCTCAAAAAGAAAAAAAAAAAAAAAAAAGACACAGTAAGAAGTGTTGGCGAGGATGTGGAGAAATTGGAAGCCCTGTGCACTGCTAGTGGAAATGTCAAACAGTGCAGCTATTTTGCATAACAGGTTGGCAGTTTTTCAATGAGTTAAATATAGTTATGCTGTGACCCAGCAATTCCGCTTCTAGGTGTATAGCCAGGAGAAATGGAAACATATGTCCATGCAAAACTTGTATGTGAATATGCATAACCACATTATTCATAATAGTCAAAAATTGGAAGTAATCTAAGTGTTCACCAACTGATGATTAGATAAATTTTGGTACGTGTATGTATATATGCAATGAAATATGAAATATTTGTAATACTCTTTGGCCATAAAAAGAATAAAGTAGGCCGGGCGCGGTGGCTCACGCTTGTAATCCCAGCACTTTGGGAGGCCGAGGCGGGCGGATCACGAGGTCAGGAGATTGAGACCACGGTGAAACCCCGTCTCTACTAAAAATACAAAAAATTAGCCGGGCATGGTGGCGGGCGCCTGTAGTCCCAGCTACTCGGAGAGGCTGAGGCAGGAGAATGGCGTGAACCTGGGAGGCAGAGCTTGCAGTGAGCCGAGATCGCGCCACTGCACTCCAGCCTGGGTGACAGAGCGAGACTCCGTCTCAAAAAAAAAAAAAAAAAAGAATAAAGTACTGATATATGTTATGTCAAGGAAGAACCTTGGAAAAACTATATTAGGTGAAAGAAGCCAGACACAAAAGGCCAAATATTTTATAATCTAATTTATATTAAATGTCCAGTATTGGCAAATCCAAAGAGAGAGAAAGTAATTAGCGCTTGTCAAGGGCTCAGGGGAGGGTAATGGGGAGTGACTGCTAATGATGAGGGGGTGGGGGTTCTTTTTTTCTTTTTTTTGAGATGGAGTCTTGCTCTGTCTCCCAGGCTGGAGTGCAGTGGCGCGGTCTCGGCTCACTGCAAGCTCCGTCTCCCGGGTTCACGCCATTCTCCTGCCTCAGCCTCCCGAGTAGCTGGGACTACAGGCGCTCACCACGACGCTCGGCTAATTTTTTGTATTTTTAGTAGAGACGGGGTTTCACCGTGTTAGCCAGGATGGTCTCGATCTCCTGACCTTGTGATCCACTCTCCTCGGCCTCCCAAAGTGCTGGGATTACAGGCCTGAGCCACTGCACCCAGCCTAGTGAGGGGGTTCTTTTAAGGGTGATGAAAGTCTTCTGTAATTAGATAGTGGTGATGATTGCATAACTCTGAATATACTAAAAACCACTGAATCATATACTTTAACGTGTGAACTGTAGGCTATGTGAATTATATATCAATAAATGTATGTGAAGAGAATCTGTTTCAAAGTAAGGACATTCGAATTCCCATGGTTCCTTCATTGTTATAGTCTTTATTTTATTTTATTGTGAAACAGAGTTTAGCTCTGTTGCCAGGCTGGAGTGCAGTGGAGTGATATCAGCTCACTGCAACCTCTGCCTCCCGGTTCAAGCGATTCTCCTGTCTCAGCCTCCTGAGTAGCTGGGATTATAGGCGTGTGCCACCATGCCCAGCTAATTTTTGTATTTTTAGTAGAGACGGGGTTTCACCATGTTGGCCAGGATGGTCTGGATCTCTTGACCTTGCAATCTGCCCGTCTTAGCCTCCCAAAGTGCTGGGATTACAGGCGTGAGCCACCGTGCCTTGCCATAGTCTTTATTTTTATTTATTTATTTGAGATGGGGTCTTGCTATGTTGCCCAGGCTGGCTTTGAATTCCTGGGCTCAAGTGATTCTCCTGCCTCAGCCTCTCAAGTAGCTGGGAGTACAGGTGAGCACCACCACGCCTGGCTAATTTTTTTATTTTTGTGTACCGACTGGGTCTCTCTATATTTCCCAGGCTGGTCTCAAACTTCTGGATGCAAGTGATCTCCTGCCTCAGCCTCCCAAAGTGTGGCCTGAGCAACCGCTCCTGGTCTATTTTTATTTTATTTTATTTTGAGATGGAGTCTCGCTTTGTCACCCAGGCTGGAGTGCAGCGGCACGATCTTGGCTCACTGCAAGCTCCGCCTCCCGGGTTCACACCATTCTCCTGCCTCAGCCTCCCGAGTAGCTGGGACTGCAGGCGCCTGCCGCCACGCCCTGCTAATTTTTTGTATTTTTAGTAGAGACAAGGTTTCACCGTGTTAGCCAGGATGGTCTTGATTTCCTGACCTCGTGATCCGCCCGCCTCGGCCTCCCAAAGTGCTGGGATTACAGGCGTGAGCCGCCGCGCCCGGCGAGAGTATTTTTAACTTTTTAACGTAACTGTGTATTACTCTTATAATTTGACAACTGCTAAAAAAGAAAGCATATATAAAAGGAATGTAGCACATTTTTATGGCTATTCTTATAATTATATAAACATCTGCTGTTTGAAATGTGAATAATTCTAATATCATTAAGGGCAGATAGATTACTTGATTCAGAATCTCATAAGGTTTGATTTTTTTTTTTTTTTTTGAGACGAAGTCTCACTTTGTCGCCCAGGCTGGAGTTCAGTGACGTGATCTCAGCTCACTGCAACCTCCCCTTCCTGGGTTCAAGCAATTCTCCTGCCTCAGCCTCCCAAGTAGCTGGGATTACAGACATGCACCACCACACCCAGCTAATTTTTATATTTTTAGTAGATACGGAGTTTCACCATGTTGGCCAGGCTGGTCTCGAATGCCTGGCCTCAGGTGATTCACCCGCCTCAGCCTCCCAAAGTGCTGGGATTATAGGCGTGAGCCACCGAGCCCGGCCCTTCTTTTTTTTTTCAAATGAGACAGATTCTTGCTCTGTTGCCCAGGCTGGAGTGCAGTGGCGCAATCTCAGCTCACTGCAACCTCTGTCTCCTGGGTTCAAGCCATTCTCCTGCCTCAGCCTCCTGAGTAGCTGGGATTACAGACATGCACCACCACGCCCCACTAATTTTTTGTTATTAGCATAGATGGGGTTTCTTCATGTTGGCCAGGCTGGTCTCGAATTCCTGACCTCAGGTGATTTGCCTGCCTTGGCCTCCCAAAAGTGCTGGGATTACAGGCGTGAGCCACCGCTCCCGGCTTATGAGGTTTGATCTTTAAACTGAGGAGTAGGCGGCATTGGAGAGAATCTCCACATTGACAAGGTCTTCCATTTGCCGACTGCTGGTCATAATATGTATCGTGCATTGTCATTTGACATTTCCTCCATTCCAAGTGGCATTGATTATAAGGTACACATGAATAAGAAGATAATAAGCGTTTGAATAATAGCTCAAGTGCTCTAAGACTATCAATTCAGAAATCAGAAACTCTTCGAGGTGGGTTGGGTGCAGTAGTTCACACCTATAATTCCAGCACTTTGGGAGGCTGAGGCAGGAGGATTGCTTGAGTCCAGGAGTTGGAAACCAGCCTGGGCAACACTGCAAAACCCCGTCTTTACAAAAAATACAACATTTAGCCAGGCATGGTAGCATGTGCCTGTAGTCCCAGCTACCTGGGAGGCTGAGGTGGGAGAACTGCTTAAGCCCAGGAACTGGAGACCAACCTGGGCAACATTGCAAAACGATCTCTACAAAAAATACAAAAAATTATCTGAGCATGGTGGTGCACACCGCTGGTCCCAGCTACTTGGAAGGCTGAGGCAGGAGAATGGCTTGTACCCAGGAGGCGGAGGTTGCAGTGAGCTGAGATCACGCCACTGCACTCCAGCCTGGGCGACAGAGCGAGATTTTGTCTCGAAACAACAACAATAGCCGGGCGCGGTGGCTCAAGCCTGTAATCCCAGCACTTTGGGAGGCTGAGGCGGGCGGATCACGAGGTCAGGAGATCGAGACCATCCTGGCTAACACGGTGAAACCCCGTCTCTACTAAAAACACAAAAAATTAGCCGGGCGTGTTGGCGGGCGCCTGTATTCCCAGCTACTCGGGAGGCTGAGGCAGCAGAATGGCGTGAACCCAGGAGGTGGAGGTTGCGGTGAGCCGAGATCGAGCCACTGCACTCCAGCCTGGGGGACAGAGAAAGACTCCGTCTCAAAACAAAAAAAAAAGAAACAACAACAAAAAAGAAACTCTTAGAGGTTAAAATAAAGCTCAGGGTCATGGAAATCAAGCAGATAGGTGATGCTTTTCAATATTTATTCCTTTTTCTTTAGACTGTCTTTGCTAACTGACAAATATTTATTATAGAGCCAGCGTTTATGCAATTCAATATCATTCTTTCTTGTATCTATGGCTGAAATATTATGTTCTTACAAGAAAAGGCCAGACGCTTCTGGAACAGCGTCTGAATTACATGAAGGAGAAGAAGAGCAGCCTTCATTCTGTAAAAACTCGAAACCTTTGGACTGTCCAAAGTGGTGTGTGGCTTTTGAAGCAGGGCCTGCAGGCAGCGAAATGGTCCAGTTGTGTTCTCTTCTTTGTCATACCTACGTGTGCAGGCCTGGACTTCCCACGTGCTACCACGAATGCAGAAATGCAGAAATTGACATATCAACAACCATTGGTCCTACACTCAGCAGGCAGTTTTATTGATTGATTGATTGAGATGGGGTCTCACTCTGTCACCCAGGCTGGAGTGTAGTGGCACTATCTCGGCTCACTGCAACCTATGCCTTCGGGGCTCAAGCAGTCCTCCCGCCTCAGCCTCCTGAGTAGCTGGAACTACACGTGTGTGCCGCCATGCCTGGCTGTGTTTTGTATTTTTTTGTAGAGACTGGATTTCAATATGTCGCCTAGGCTGGTCTTGAACTCTTGAGCTCAAGCAATCCTCCCGTCTTGGCTTCCTAAGTTGTTGAGATTATCGGTGTAAGCTACCATGCCTAGCCTCATAAAATATTTAACTCATATACCTTGTGACTCTAAAATACTATTTCTGAGGATCTATATTCAATACACATATGTATACATGCAAGGATGTTCACTGTAGTATGTATGTACAAGATGTTCATTATGGCATTGTTTATAATAGCCAAAGACTGGTCACAACCTAAATTTGTATCAATAGGGGCCCTGTTAAATACTTTATAGTGAATCCATACAATGAAATTCTTTGCAATATTTTAAAAGAATAAATAAGTCTTTAGGCCCCAATGTGGAGACATCCAAATTACGTTAAGGAAAAAAGGCTTGTAGGATAGTACACATAAAATCATTTTTTTTTCCTGAAAAAGGGACATACTTGTATATAGGTACACACACACACACACACACTTGACGTACACATAACTCCGTTTTCAAAGGTCACAACTTATTTCCTGGGAATAGGATTGGGAAGATGTAGAATGAGGTAGGTAGAATGATTTTTGTTTGCTTTTCACTTTATATTCTTCCCTACAATTGGAAATCTGTTTTTTAACCACCGCGCCGGGCCTAATTTAGAATTTTAGATAGTGATTGATGTTATGAAATAATATAACCAGGCAATACGAGAGAGTCTGAAGTGTGCTACTTTAGGCTTGTCCTAGTAGGCTTCCTAAACAGGAGCTATCTGAGGAAAGAGGAGGAGGAAGAGCTTCCAGAGAGAGCAGACTGGGGCAGGAAAGAGCCTAGTGTCCCAGGGAAATAAGGCAGGCCAGTGTGCGAGCGTCCAGGCGAGGGGGGGAAAGCGGGGAGTGCGCAAGGTACAAGCCAAGTAGGGGATTGTGCGAGAGGCGCCAGGGCCAGATCCTGCAGGGGTTTGCGGGCCACGGTGAGGGGGTCAGATTTTCTTCCAAAGCCGCCTTGCTCTGTGCAAGCGCACTATCGCAGGCTGCGGGCGACGCTGCCCCTGGCCGGCCCCCTCCGCCGCTCCAGGCTGGCTGGTGCCTGCCGTGGGCATGTAGGTGGGGATAGTGGGTTTTGCCTCTGTGCGGTCACCGCCTGTCTGCGTTGCTGCCTTCTCCCGGGCCTCAGACCCTGGAGAAAGCCTCGGCAGGGGAGGGGGGCGCGCAGCCGCAGGGGCGTCCAGCTATCGCGCACTGCGGGGGAGCAGGGGCTGGCGCAGCGCTCGGCACCGCCACGCGGGTTCCGGCCGGGGGAGGCAGGGGCCGGTACGTGACGCGGGGCGTGCACGTGGCCCGGGAGTGTGCTTTTCGGGACAGGTGCGGGGGCCGCCGCGCGCGCGAAGGCGCAGACGCGTGCGGGCACCGGGCAGCGTTGGCCTCCGGGTTATCCTTGGCTCCGCGGGCGGCCGTCGAGGTCCTGCCCACCGGGAAGGCGCGACGTCCCCAGGGGACGCCAGGGCGCAGGGGCAGCTGAGCCGACTTCGCAACTCGTTAGTTTTTCTTTGGCTGTGACGCTCGATTTGCCCGTCTAAGAAATGGGACTCTGGGCGGGGCGCGGTGGCTCAAGCCTGTAATCCCAGCGCCTTGGGAGGCCGAGGCTGGAGGATCGCTTGAGGCCAGGAGTGTAGACCTCGACAACGTAGCAAGACGCCGTCTCAAAAAAAAAAAAAGAAAGTGGGGTTCTCAAAAGAATAGGAAGGCGTTTTGCAAACTTGGACACGAGTTGGGCGTTTTATTCACTTTCTCTACTACTCTCCTCCCTTTGGGAGCCCCAGGGGCTGGAGTAAGCACGCTACCACCCACTACACCTCTCAGTATCCGCGGCACAGGAGCCGTACTCGATTTTGCATCCCCCAGGGCCTGTAAACGCCGGAAAAGCTCCCGCGGGGTGCGGTCGCTGGGCCTGGTCACGTGATCCCCACTCAGCGCCCCTGAGCGGGGGGGCAGCGAGCAAGTGCGCATGCGCATCCCTTCTAGCTCCCCCCCCCCCCCCCCACCCGCCCCCTTGGCTCGGACGCAACCACTGTCAGCTCCTCCCCCTCCTCCTTCTTCATCTTTCCTGACATTCACTCCCTTCCCCCAGCCAATTGGTTACGTCAGGCAGACAGGCCGAAGAACCAATCACGACGCTGTCCTCAGAAGCCGCCACGCGGAACAGGTCGGATCCGACTAATAGGGGCCCTTAGAGCGACCACGCCTCAACCGGGCAGGGGAGCTCGAGCCCAGTGGGCGGTGCTTCTCCAGTCAGCGTGTGGGCGGGGTAGGGCGGGGACCAGCAGTCGCAGAGCCGTCCTCGGTGGCGGCGACGACGGCGACGTTGCTCAGTCTTGGTGTGGGCTCGGCGGTGCGGGGCGAGCTGCGTGGAGGGCTCGGCGGTCACCGGCGGCGGCGGCGGCAGTGGGGAGGCCGCAGCGCCATGGGGGGGCGTTAGGCTGCGGCGGGTGAGGCGAGGGGCGGCAGCGATCATCTGGTCCGCGGCGACCTTCGGCCGGGCCCCGGGGTGGGAAGGCTTGGGGCGGGGGTCGTCCCTGGTTGCAGGGGGCCGCGGGGCGGGGCTCGCCGGCTGTCGGGGTGCAGGAGGCCTGGGCCGCTGAAAGGAGGAGGCGCCGCCAGCCGCCAGGCCCTGCCGCTGGGCCGCTTGACGACGACGCTCCCGCGGGGGCCCCGCCTGAGGAGGACGCGGCGGCGGTGGCGGCGAGGCCGCGGGAGGCCGCGGAGGATGGAGGAGCGGAAGGAGGAGGGCGAGGCCGAGATCCAGGAGCACGGACCCGAGCACTGGTTCTCCAAGTGGGAGCGGCAGTGCCTGGCCGAGGCCGAGCAGGACGAGCAGCTGCCCCCCGAGCTGCAGGAGGAGGCGGCGGCCGCCGCGCAGCCCGAGCACAAGCAGCAGAAGCTGTGGCACCTCTTCCAGAACTCGGCCACCGCCGTGGCCCAGCTCTACAAAGGTGAGGCCGCCGCCGCCATCTTGGTACCGCTTGGCCGCCGCCGCCCGGGCCAGGCCTGGTCGGCTCAGCGGCCGCTTCGGGGGGCCCTGATAGCGGCGGCCTCGGGGATCCCGGCCGGTGGCTCCGGGGCCCTGCAGCCCCCTCCCCGCAAGATGGCGCCGCGGGAGGGAGGCCCGGGGTTGGAGGGGCAAGCCAGAGCCGCGTGGGGGGAGCCCGGCTTTGGGGTGGTCCGAGGGTCCCCGCTCTCCGGGCCTGGCCACTCGGTGTCCCCCCTCGGCCCGGGGAGGGGAGGGGAGGAGCCCCCCTCACAAAATGGCGAAGGGAGACGGCGGGGCGGCCCCATTGTGCCCTGAGCCGGCCTCGGGGCGGGGACTGCCAGGGGGGCGCCTCCCTGCGCCGCGGCTCGTTCCTGATCTGTGCCCCTGAGCTCTGCGGCATCCCCTTCTCCCCGCCGCGACCCGCCTGCCCCCTGGTCGTCACACTGGGTTTGGGATCCCGAAACCCTTGAACAAAATGGCGAAACCTAATATGGCCGTTCCGGAGTGTTTGACGCCCAAATAACATTCTTGTTCTGTTTCTTTCTCTTTCTATGTGTGTTTCTTTTTTCTTTTTGTTTTTTTTTGTTGTTGTTTTTTGGCTTGCTTTTCAGACCGAGTGTGTCAGCAGCCAGGACTTTCTCTCTGGGTCCCCTTCCAAAACGCAGCCACCGCCGTCACCAACCTCTACAAAGGTAAAGATAACCTTGCTGCATTGCCGATTCAGGGAAGGGCTGCCTGCGTCAGGGTGTTTGCCCTGCGTTCCAAGTGTGTTTTGTGCTCCCCAGCCCAGCTGCTAACCTTGAATACCTTGCAACTTGAGAATCCCGGCGGTGCTCTAGCTAGATCCACCGGAGGCGATTTTGACACCTCCCTCGGCTCCCCGGGACAGAGGGCAACGCCTGGGGACGTTTTCGGTTGGCTTCTCCTAGAAGGGGCTGTTGTTGGCACCCAGTGGATGGAGTTTGCTGAAGGTCCTGCAGTGCCCAAGATACCCCCCGCCCTCGGCCCCCTTTCAGCGAAGAATTACCCTGCCCCTAAAGTCAGTAGTGCTCAGGTTGAAAAGCGTTGAGCTGGAAGACGGCTGAGCCTTGCTTCCCACTGGAAAAGACATTGAGTGAAGAAAAGAGTTGATGTTTTTTGTACTACAATCGGAGGTGGGACGAACTTTATGGAAAAGATTCTTGAGTTAGGCATTTGAGAGCGTGGCAGTCAGTATAGTTTTGAAGTGTTGGAAAGCTTGCTAATCGGAGTCATCTGCGCGCATGTTAACGTGCTGCTCTTCTCTAGCAATTTGATCAAGTGTTTTCTGTCAAAACGATCCTGTATCTGATTATTTGCTGGCAGGAATTCTGTTCAGAGTTTTGAGTCGAAAGGTTTGTGTTTTATGGTGGTTTTTTTCTGGAGTTAATCCCCCTCCCTTTGTGATGACATGAAGGTATGTAAGTAAACGTTCTTGACCGTTGTGCTTTCTTGGTAACGGTGAGTTTACATTTTGTGCCTTACTGGTTTTGAAGATTGAGAAATTTGGGGTTGATTTTTTTTTTTTTTGGCAAGGTTTTTATGGAAAAAGGGTTTGACTTTGTTAATCTTAAGAAATATGTAATTAAATGTTTTCAGACTTGTAAGAGTTGCTCAGAACAGTAATGGAATTTTGTGCATTTCAAAAGTACCAGTATTGGTATTTTTGCCGTATATATTTAGGCCATATATAGGTTGAAACGGGCTATGAAGGTGCTGCTTGACTCTCAAGTTGTTAATTTTTGCATAAGAATGTGCCGCAGCATCTTGTAGGAAAAATATCTCTTATTGTGAGATTTCTTGAGTAGACTATAGTTTTTTGGGACAGTAATTTGAGAACTGGTAACAAAGTGGTGAAAAGAAACGCTAACTTTAGGGAATGAGGAACTATAATAATAATAGTCCAGTCTTACCGAAAAAAAGGAAAACGTGGTTAAATAGTGCCCCAGTGGTTAGCTTTGATTTTATATAGCTGTTTCTTAAATTGAGACTGAGTAAATTGCTTCAACATCTATCAGTGCTGACGGTCTTGAACATTTTGGAATGGCTCTTGGTTTTGTCCAAAAAGGGAATTTTGAAATAATATTTAATTAAAAAAAGGTTTCTGGGAGTGTAATTTACATTCAGTAAAATCACTGTTTTAGGATATATACTTTGATTTTTTTTTTTTTTTAACAAGTAGAATATATCTATCACCCTCACCCCAGTCCCTGGCAGTCCACTGATTTGATTGCTGTTTTTTCTTCTCCATCATGTCCTAAATAGAACCGTGGAGTCCTTGTAGCCTATTGTGTCTGGCTGGTTCCAGTTACTATGATAAGATTCACCCATCGAGTTCGCATTGCAGGTGTGCATAGTTCAGTGCCTTTTGATTGGCGAGTATTACTCTGTGGTGTGGCAGTACCGTGGTTTATTCTTTTGCTTTTGTTGGTATTGGTTTGTGCTTGAAGGGGAAGGCAACACATTTTTAGTGTTTTTATGTGCCAGGTTCTTAGCCTAGGCAGTATAAAATGTGAGTGTCCTCTGGCTTTGGTGCTGTTTTGTGCTTGTAGAATGTGTCCCTTTAGGACTAACCTAGCAGTTTTCTTTAGTGCTAACTTTTGGTGTAAGAAGATGGGTTCAGCAGTTGAACTCTGAAATAACCCTTAATTTGATTACTTCATTTAAAAATGTTTACAATTTGTTAGTTTTTCTGCTCAGAAAACTTAAAGAGGAACATTAATTTTATTTTTAGAAAACATCACATATGATTCTTGGATTATTGTAAATGCTTGATTGTTAGTCTGAACTATTTTTATTTTGAACCTTGTTTCTGTACAATGAAAACACATCTTTTTCCTAATAGAAAATGGTAAGTTGTGTCTTGTGGAATTTGATAGTGTAGTAACGTTTTCATGTTTGGTTCAAGGAGTGTGTGGATAATACTCTGGATAGCCTCACACTTTTTCTTCTTTACAGGGTGTGGTCTTTAGAGAACAGGCATACAGCTGTAGGAATAATTGGTTACCTTAAATAGAAACAATAAAATTAGCAAGGTGGTGTCACAAGTGCATACAGCAGTAAGTAGTACTAAATTTAAATGATATTGGTTATAGTTCTGATTAAATATTTAAGTATAATTTAAGGGGGGAAAATTTGGTGGATACTTCTAAGTGGGCAGTGGGCAGCAGGCAGCATTCCTGTATTTTGTATAATGTCTGACAAGGTAAAAATGGCTTATTGTGGAGCCTGGGGACAATTTGGCACTCCTACCAGCTTCTTGATAACTACCAAGAAGTTCATTAGGTGTTTATCTCAATCCTGACCTTCACTAAGAAGGTCAGGATTGAGATTAAAAACCCAGCAGAGGGTCCCTTTTAGTTGTCAGTGGGCTTTTGAAAAGTTGAAAATTGAGTTAATTGATTTGGTTGGAATGTGGCTAGAAGGATTTGGAAGATAATGTAAATGTAAGTTGAACTTCAGCAAGGACAGAATTCAATAAAATGGAGTGGGTGGTTCCTTCTACTGTAAATAGTAGGGTCAGACTTGTCTTCCCCTTTCCGAAAAAGGAAGGAAGCCAAAATACTGATTGCTGGTTTTTGATTTGATAAATGGAAAGAGGATGGTGTTTCTTCAATATTCAGTAGTATCCTTAGATCAGTATATTTTTTGATACCTGGAACTAAAGAAGGGGAGTAAAAAATCATTTTAATCTAGCTAGGGTTGATGTTTACCTAGTGTCATTGTGAGTTGGAGTCTACTGCTACATTGCCTGAGTTCAGATCTTGGCTCTGTTACTTCTTACCTTTATGGTCCTGGAGACAGTGAAGCCAGGTGTTAATTCACCATTGTGCTCCTTGACTTAATTAACTTAAATAGGGGTAACTACCGCAAATTCTAGTACAAGCTTTTAGGTTTTTTTTTGTGTTTTTTTTTTTTGTTTTTTTTTTGAGGTGGAGTCTTGCTCTGTCGCCCAGGCTGGAGTGCAGTGGTGTGAGCTCAGCTCACTGTAGGCTCCGCCTCCCGGGTTCAGGCCATTCTCCTCCTGCCTCAGCCTCCCGAGTAGCTGGGTCTACAGGCACCTGCAACCACGCTCGGCTAATTTTTTGTATTTTTTTTTTTTTTTTAGTAGAGATGGAGTTTCACCACGTTAGCCAGGACGGTCTCGATCTCCTGACCTCGTGATCCCCCCGCCTCGGCCTCCCAAAGTGCTGGGATTCCAGGCGTGAGCCACCGCACCCGGCCACAAGCTCTTAGCTTTGTGCCTGGCATAGTGAGTGCTCTGGCATTCGTTGTGTTGGTGGTCAAGTTTTAAGTATTTTTTGGATTTGTCTCAATGTGGGCAGTGCTTAAAATGAAGGGAAGTAATAGTAGTTTATTTTCTGTCTTTTTAAAAATTTTTTCTTGTGTGGGAATAAACTCTGGTGTGCACTTCCTTTTTCATCTTCTTTCCCTAATTGGAGTAAATGTAAGTAGAATTGACAGGTGGGAAAAATAGTTTGATGCCCTTAAGTCCTCATTTTTGATACATCTTGATGCCAAGCACTCCTTATATGTCTCACTTCAGTGTGGCCATTTTGGACTCGTAAACTAAAGGAGAATTGAGCATAACTGTTAATGTGTAGGCCAAGTGGCAGGTGACTTAGAAACAAATGGCCAGAAGTCATATTCTACCTGGAGACTGGAGCTGGTTTGTGACTCACTTGGCTACAAAAAATTGTTACTGAGTTTGAGACTTTGTTCAAAATACCTTAGTGTGGATTACAGTGAAAAACCCTAAGCATTAAATTCTATTTAACTTTTCATGCTTGTAATCCCAGCACTTTGGGAGGGTGAGGCAGGAGGACTGCTTGGGGCAATATAGTGAGATCCTATGTCTTAAAATTTTTTTTTTAATTAAAAAATTTTAGCTTTGTCAGAAGCAGTAGCCTCGGTTATTCATAATACTGTTTGTAGATTGTAGATTTTTATAGAAGACTGCTTTTTTGTGTGTGTTGCTCTTATTTTTTTCCTTTTTTGGAGACAAAGTCTCACTCTTGTCCCCCAGGCTGGAGTGCAGTGGCGTGATCTCGGCTCACTGCAACTTCTGCATCCTGGGTTCAAGCGATTGTCCTGCCTCAGCTTCCCCAGTAGCTGGGGTTACAGGCTCCTGCCACCACACCAGGCTACTTTTTGTATTTTTGGTAGAGATGGGGTTTCACACCATGTTGGCCAGGCTGGTCTTGAACTCCTGACATCAGGTGATCCGCCTGCCTTGGCCTCCCATAATGCTGGGATTACAGGCGTGAGCCACCGCGCCTGGCTCTTTTTTTTTTTTTTTTTTTTGAGACAGGGTCTTGGTCTTTGTCACCCAGGTGGGAGTGCAGTGGTGGTGTCTCAGCTCACTGCAACCTCCACCTTCCAGGCTCAAGTGATCCTCCCACCTCAGCCACTGAGTAGCTGGGACCAGAGGCACCCATCACCATGCCCAGCTAAGTTTTTGTATTTTTGGTAGAGATGAGATTTTGCCATGTTGCCCAGGCTGGTCTCCTGAGCTCAGGCAATCCACCTGCCTCAGCCTGCCAAAGTGCCGGGATTACAACTGTGAGCCACCATACCCAGCCTGTGTGTAGTTTTTCTGTGAAAGGATGTGTTGGTTGCAAGTATCAGAAAAGACAAGTTGGGCTGGCTTTAGCTGTATGGACATGTATTGGCTCCTCTGACTTAAAAGGCCACAGTAGGATTGACTTAATTGAGCGGCCTAGGCTCCCCTGCTCTGTTCTACCCTGTGTGCACTCATCAGGCTGACTTCATTATGTTGGCAGAATGGCTTGTGGCTCACATCTCAGGGCCACTCAGTGAAGCTTAGAAGAGCCTAAAAATGACTTCTGTCATCTCTTGGCCATAACGCTGTCACTTGCTTACCCACAACCATTAATAGGGGTACATAGGGTTATGCAGATGAGTTTAGGCCTAAGCCACAACCCCTTGAGCAAATGTAGAGGGAGCTTCTCTCAGAACTTGGTTGCTATCTAAACAAAAACTTGGAGTGCTTTTAGGCAGGGGAGGACAAGGATTGGATGCCAGGCAGGCAACAGACAGTGTTAAGATTCTCCCCCAGGGCTGGGCGCGGGGCCTCACGCCTGTAATCCTAGCACTTTGGGAGGCCGAGGCAGATGGATCACCTGAGGTCGGGAGTTTGAGACCAGCCTGACCAACGTGGAGAAACCCTGTCTCTACTAAAAATACAAAATTTGCTTGGCGTTGTGGTGTATGCCTGTAATCCCAGCTAACTGGGGAGGCTGAGGCACAAGAATCGCTTGAACCTGGGAGGCGGAGGTTGTGGTGAGCCGAGATCATGCCATTGAACTCCAGCCTGGGCAACAAGAGCGAAACTCCATCACACACACACACAAAATATATATATTATATATTAATTATTCCCCTGGTTCCTCGTCCTTTGTTTTGTGTGCTAGGTGAAAATTAAGTAAATACATAAGTAGCTAGGAGGTATGCTTATTTTTGGATACCACTTCCTTAGGGAGTACAATTGAAAACAGTTTTATTTTGGCTGTGACTTAGATTGTTACATTCCTAAAGAAACATTACATTTTCTTTACTGATTGGAGTGCCAGGGCTCACACCTGTAGTCCAGCACCTGAGGCTGAGAGGAGAGGATCTCTTGAGGCTAGGAGTTTGAGAGCAGCCTGGGCAACATAGTGAGATCCTGCCTCTACCCTTCCTCCCAAAAAAGAATAAAATATTTTTCTGTGTAGTGGACTGGCTAGTGCAAATTTAATTCTTAAGTTTAAAAATCACGTAGTCAGTAGTGTTTCTTTAGAAGTGTTGCTTTGATGTAGAGTTGTGCTCTTATGGTTTGTAGATTGTCTACAATTGAGAGATGGCTTCTCATTTGAGGAAGAAATAGGTCATAGAAGGAACTCTGTTACTGCACTTTGGACACAGGGCCCTTTGAACTTCAGTTCCTTGTTACAAACTTGCCATACCTGCTGTAATTCACATGAATCAGTGTGTATCAAAAAGCTGTAAGTAGTGTAATCTGATTAATTTTATGCAGTTATGTAAGAAAGTTATTATTTGGTCTTCAGAATCAATATAATTCTTTGCTGTCTGCCCCCACCCCAGCCCGTTGTGGTGGGAGAATTTGTCTTCCAAAATCTCTTGCATTCAGTTTCACATGCTTATATAAAAGCATTTTTAAAAAATGGGAAATATGGGATACCTGCTATGACTGGTGTATGAATCAGTTCATTTTTTTTTTTTTTTTGAGGTGGAGTCTTGCATGTCACCCAGCCTGGAGTGCCGTGGTGCAATCTTGGCTGACTGCAACCTCTGCCTCCCAGGCTCAAGTGATTCTTCTGCCTCAGCCTCCCAAGTAGCTGGGATTACAGGTGCCTGCCACCATGCCTGGCTAATTTTTATATTTTGAGTAGAGATGAGGTTTCACTATGTTGGCCACGCTAATCTCGAACTCCTGGCTTCAAGTGATCCACCCACCTCGACCTCCCAAAGTGCTGGGATTACACGGATGAGCCACCGTGCCACGCCCGCCCAGTTCCTTTTTTGAATAAGGAAATGAATGTGTCGTGGTTAAAGGTTAGATTGACATTTCAGTGCCCTTGGGGTTTGCCTAACCTTCAAGTATGTGGCTCTTTTCCACAGTGACTTCGGTTTCGGTAAAATAGTGTTGGACGAAAGACTGGCCACAGCTTCTGTGCTGTTTTTCTGGGATAGGTACCCGAAAGTCCACGCTTCTAGAATTGGGGTGTGCTCAGAGCAGTGTTTGGCTGAGATCCTTCAAGAGGCCGTGTGTGTGTTTATGAGATTATCCACTGGACACTAGTTTGTCCTGGGATTATGTTAAATTGTAGTCATGCCTAAGATTCTCCAGTAAGCATACAGGTCTCCTAATTAGCTCAAGGTATGAGAAAGGTTTATTTTCAATCAGGTAACTATTTAAAAAGGACTCTATTTTAAATGCTTCACCATCTACATGGGACTTTGTATTTCGGGAAATAACTGAGGTTGGGTTTGAGTGGTAAGGCAATTGGACTTGGTTTTCAGAATATATACTGTTAACAGTGTAAAACTACATTATGCCCCGGTGGTGCAGAAACATACCTAAAACCTTAAATGTTTCTGCTTTTCTCCTCTAGGACCTTCTAGTCTGCAAGGGGAGTGTTTGCAAAATGCATGACTTTTAGCGTACTCATAGTTGGTTCTGACGTTGAGACTTGGTCATCTCAGAATTTTTGAGGTGAAATAATTGGTCAGTTGCATAATTTTTTTTAAAGAGGTTCACAACTTGTTACATAACTGTCTTACATCTAAGCCAGGCCACTAGTGATTACTGAGTTTTCCCGATGTTCAAATCTGATGAAACCATTAGTCCCTTGCAGATCTGACTGTTGGACTTCTTGTGTCTTCAATCAGAACAAACCAAAACTTGGCCAAGCTCTTCACAGGATAGTTTTTTTTTTTAAACCACCTCATGTGGCCCCTTCCCTTTGGCCCTTGAGTTTTGTATCAAGTTTAGCTTCTCTTTTTTTGCTGTCTGGTTTGCCAGGTGTATGTTTACATGCCTCCTTCATCTTTCTTTTTTTTTTTTTTGAGAGAGAGTCTTACTCTTTCGCCCAGGCTGGAGTGAAGTGGCGCATTCTTGGCTCACTGCCACCTCTGCTTCCCAAGTTCAAGTGATTCTCCTGCCTCAGCCTCCCGAATAGCTGGGATTACAGGCGCCCGCCACCATGCCCGGCTAATTTTTGTATTTTCAGTAGAGACGGGGTTTTGCCATCTTGGCCAGGCTGGTCTCAAACTCCTGACCTCAGGTGATCCACCTACCTTGGCCTCCCAAAGTGCTACAATTACAGGCATGAGCCACCATGCCCGGCCATCTTTCTTTGCGCTGTCCAAGCCTGTGTCAGACTTGTTTCTTTTTACTATGCTTCAGACTTTTTTTCCTCTGTTTCTCCAGGTCTGGGCTTACCTCCGTTTGGCTTTGGAAGGGTAAAATATCCTCATTCTCTTCAGAAACAGAAACTTTCTCATTTACAAGCTTGATTAAAAGCAATTCTTCTAGGTAGGATAGGTTTAAAAACGTGATTGCTTCTAGGTTAACACATTTTACATTTATCCTTTATGTGGTCTGATAAGTTTAGTTGCTCAGTGACTTGATTTCTCTTAATGCCTCCAGATCTTTCAGAATCATTTAAGTTTTAGGTACAGCATTATAAGGTCATCTTTAGGTTTGTCCACCCCTTTAGGGTTGGCTCATCTAAATCTTTTCCTAAAGAGGTGGGAAAAGTGGTGACCCTCTCTACTGCTATTTACATTCAAAATGGAGTTCATGCTTTGTTTATGAAGAAGTGAGAAATCAAAATTATTGATTCACGTTATACCAGTAGTGAGACACTGGAGAAGTTACTTCACTCTTGAGCTGCTTTTTATATTTGTAAAATTAGAATAATCCACCTTCTCAAAGTTGTGATGGAGAAGATATGAGTGCACTCTATAGCATTATCAGGTTTCCAAATTGATGTTGAATTCTAGTCTTGGTCCTTTTTATTTTAAAGTTTTTTTTTTTTTTTCTTTTTGACATCCCAGGTCCTACTTTGATTATTTTTTTAAGAGAAAAGATCTGTGGACAATATCCTTGTTTTTCTTTGTCTTTAGCAATAAAGACTGTCATCTGCTAAAGAGTAGGCCTTATTATAAAGTTCTGGTTGTTGTGCTTCCCTCTTGCCATTTTCTTTAGTAATGCAAATTCAGCTTGGGATCCTCTGTGATGTCTGGATGATTTTTATTTTATTTTTTTCTGTAACGCAGCTTTACATTGTTTGACTATTGCCCATCCTTTCAGTCTGCTGTAGATGTAGCAGATAAGAAATTAAAGCCGCCGGGTGCAGTGGCTCATGCCTGTAATCCCAGCACTTTGGGAGGCCGAGGCAGGCGGATCACGAGGTCAGGAGTTGAAGACCAGCGTGACCAATATGGTGAAACCCAGTCTCTACTAAAAATACAAAAATTAGCCAGGCGTGGTGGCGTGCGCCTGTAATCCCAGCTACTCAGGAGGTTGAGGCAGGCGAACCCGGGAGGCGGAGGTTGCAGTGAGCTGAGATCCAGCCACCGCAGTACAGCCTGCGCGACAGAGAGACTCCGTCTCAAAAAATAAAATGAAATAATCAAAGCCAGGAAAAGTAATAGAGAAATGTACACAGTATTGTTGCTTTTACAGAAAGTTCCAGGATAAAGTAACAATGTTGGTTAATGCCATTAAAGACATACTGGTGATTTTCTGCTGGCACAGCAGCTCAATTAAAAATAAATAGCAGTCACTTAAATTTTCAATTATTTTTTTCAACTAGATGAAACCGCTAAAAGGTAGAGGTAATTTTACCAAAACCCAGGTGGAGTATATACAGAGAATCTAGTCTGGGAGATCTGTTGGAATGGTTGAGTTATAGGAAGCTGTTGGGAACTGGAAGCAGGATGAGTATACCCAGGGAAATGAATAAAGCTTTTTGTTTTCCACCGTGCTATTTGGTTTTAGTGTTGAGCCGTCAGTCAGAATTTTTCCTTCTAAAACATTTGCTGCTGGCTTCAGCTTGTTCCTGATTCTTGGTGCTGAATCTGTCAGTAGGAATGCATCTCCACAATGACTTGGTAAATGCAGATGAGCGTGGCCTGAGGCATGTGCAATATTTAGACATCTGTTGAATGATGTGATGCAAGTTATTTTAGGTAGTTTCATTAAAGATAACTAATCTTTGTGTTTCTGTTAAAAAAATTTTTTTTAACAAGACAAGTTCCAGGACTGTGATAAGTAAACACTGAATTTAGACCATTAAGATTAAATGTTATATAACATTTTTATTATGACTGAAATCATTTCAGTTTATATTACTGATGGGCTTAGATTATTCACTTTGGTTAACTTGTAAAATGGTTTTCTTTAGAAGGGAATGCAATACGGCCCTAATGATCATGATACATGTTTTCTTTCTCTTTTTCTTTTTTTCTAACAGAAAGCGTGGATACCCATCAACGAAGTTTTGATATTGGAATTCAGATTGGCTATCAGCGACGCAATAAGGATGTGTTGGCTTGGGTTAAAAAACGCAGAAGAACTATTCGTCGAGAAGATTTGATCAGCTTCCTGTGTGGAAAAGTTCCTCCACCACGAAACTCTAGAGCTCCCCCAAGACTGACTGTAGTGTCCCCTAACCGAGCTACTTCAACGGAAACTAGCTCATCTGTAGAGACTGATTTGCAACCC
Organism: Hylobates moloch; assembly: GCF_009828535.3. NCBI lineage: Eukaryota > Metazoa > Chordata > Mammalia > Primates > Hylobatidae > Hylobates > Hylobates moloch. Next base: position 36,991 of record NW_026652448.1, read on the forward strand.
TTCCGGGAAGCCATAGCTCTGCATGGTAAAGCCGTTTAAACATATTTCTTTGGAAAAATGGTTAAGAGGGTGCCTGTGGACCCATTTTTCATGTTTAGGCTTAGGTCCAGATATACTGTTTTTTGTCTTACAGTAAACAGCTTGCTCTAGAAATGTTTAATAGAATGTAAGTTAAGAACTTACATGGGCAATTTCTGTCAGCTAACCCATCCTAGAAAATGTTTTTAGAAAGTTAGTTTTGAGCTTATTGGTGTTAAAATGACATATCTTTCTGCAGCGTTGATTAGAATTTATCGCTTTACACTTACATGTTGTACGTGTGTTTTTCCTCTTCTGAAGTCAAAGAGGAAGTTCTTGTGTCTTAAGAATTCTGTTATATTTCTAATGGTCCATGGCAGGCAAGTAAGGTGGGAAATTGTTGGGTTAGTTCTCATGGGACCTGGGACCTCCCTTGACACCTTTCTTACTTGGTTTGCTGTAGATGGTGGGAGAGGATGCATGTAAGACTCGACCTTCTGCATGTCGTCCCTCAGGTCCCTTGCACTTTAAGAGCTGGGACCAGCAGAGTGCAGCCAGTGGACAGGTGGATCACTATCTCCCCAGGCCAGACCTGTCATAAGAAGGCACTCTTGGCTAAGGGATTTTAGTATTGCTGGAGAAGCCCGGGGAATGTAGTCAGTGATTAAGTCTGTTGTTGCTTGTTACTCTCTGATACAGACTTCCAAATAGAGCTGAGAGAGTTAACCTGTGTGACAGCATTTAATACTGCTGTAGGAAAAAAAGCAACAGAATAGTAAGACTTGCTTGAAACCATGATGGAAGCATGGATCACGCAGATGGCTAAGCAGGTAGAAGTAATTAGGTCATGAATCCTTTTTTTGTTTTTCTTTTTTTTGGGGGGAGGGGTCATGGAGTTTCGCTCTTGTGGCCCAGGCTGGAGTGCAGTGGTGCGATATTGGCTCACCGCGATCTCCGCCTCTGGGTTCAAGCGATTCTCCTGCCTCAGTCTCCCGAGTAGCTGGGGTTACAGGCATGTGCCACCACGCCTGGCTGATTTTTTAGAGACATGGTTTCACCATGTTGGTCAGGCTGGTCTCGAACTCCCAACCTCAGGTGATCTGCCCACCTCGGCCTCCCAAAGTGTTGGGATTACAGGTGTGAGCCACTGCGTCTGGCCATGAGTCTTGTTGAAAGTTAACATTTCTGGGCCATGGTACAGGTCATCTAAAACAAAGTAACCTGGTAAGGTACTAAGAAATAGTGGGATATAAAGAAACTTTATTGACGTTGAATCATTGAAACTTTATAATACCTGTAGAGATCTTGTTCTCTCTGGGAAACTGTAGTTCTTCCCTGAAACCCCAATGTTGTTTTTTCCCTTGATAGTGTGTAGGACAATTAAAAACAAAAACATGAATTGCAGGAAAGTTCAGGTTGTGTGGATGCAGTACTTTAAGACTGCACACTGTTCCTGACACAGTGGAGTAGTTAGGCTGTCAGAACTTCGGAAGCTCAGGCAAAAATGGGATTGATCTGTTTATGCTGAATTAGAGAGTTTCACATCTTTCCCCCTAAAGTTTGGGAAAACAATTTATTAGAGGTGTACATAGTTTGTTAGATTAATTTTAGTGCATGGTGACATTTGATGCAGTTGTCTCTCCTTAAGTATTGTGATTTTCTTCCTTTATTAAGAGGATTGTGGCTCATTCCATGCTTCTCTTAAGGTATCTTTTTACTCTGTTTTACTGTTATATTTTAGAAGATAGTTTTAAGAAACATAAAAACCATGCTTGTTATCTTAACGTAGTAGTAGTGTATGTAATAGTAAAAAGGGCAAGCCAGCCCCCTCTGCCCTCGAAAACCTGTATCCTCCAACTCCCACTACATTTTCTCATATTGAATCTGTTCCACTTGTGATTTATTGTTTTCCTGAACTTTGGGAATTTTAAGTAATGATACAGTTGAAGGGACTGTTTACAATTTTCACATGTTTAAGTTGTGAGGATTTAAAACTTAAATATAAGGCTTTGTGTAGGAAAAAAATGATCTTAACCTTCAATAAATTTATAATGTAGCACTAATCCAGTATAGATTGGAGACTGCATTCTTACTCTTACGGTTCATACTTCTAATTCATGTGGTTAAAACAGTGTTGTGAAGTAATAAGGCCCCTTGAAAGAATCTACAGAAACATAAATTATACTGAGTTGTGCTCTACTGGTTTGTGAGAACATCAGTGTATTAAGGAGAATGGTAGTTTAATTTGAATATTTAAAGAAAGTAATTTGAATGGTTCTAGTACTAGGGCCATTATTAACTAGTAACATAGATTAGTGACTTTAACTGGGTATCCTTATTATCTGATTTGTCTGAAGTGAAAACTGTTAAGGTGCTCTTTTAAAATGTATTTGGAAACACCATAGTTAGGGTAAATACAATGTCAGAATTCAGTCTTGCATATTATTTGCTTAGCCAAATTTATGAAGTCTAAGTTAGGCCAAATAGAAGGTTTTGGAGTTTTACATTGGGGGTGAGTCTAAATTCATGTGTTTAGCGAGCACAAGGACATGGGAAAAGAATTGGTATATTGAGGCAGGCTTGAGTTTATAATCAAAGCAAACTCAGTTCTTCTTCATGTCCTGTATATTTAAGAGAGGACAGTTTTCCCACAGTTTTTTTCCCCTTACCCCTACCCCCATCAAATACAGCCCAACCAAATAACTATGTTCTTAATTTAAAGGAAAATGGCAGACTTGATACCTGCTGAATATTTCGTGTAGACAGAGTATGACAGTGAATGAGATCCCCAGTCATTGCCCTTGTAAGCCTCGGAACCCAGTTTAGTGGGAGAGACTAATGTAAATAGCTTTAATCAAAAGTATATCGACTGGCCGGGTGCTGTGGCTCACACCTAAAATGCCCGCACTTTGGGAGGCCAAGGTGGGTGGATCACTTGAGGTCAGGAGTTTGAGACCACTCTGGCCAACATGGTGAAACCCTCTCCCTATTTAAAGGAAAAAAAGTAAGACATATCCATTTATGGTTATCAAATAGGTTTTTTGTTTTTTTTTTGTTTGTTTGTTTGTTTGTTTGTTTGTTTTTGAGACTGAGTCTCGCTCTATAGCCCAGGCAGGAGTGCAGTGCTCACTGCGACTTCCGCCTCCTGGGTTCAAGTGATTCTCGTGCCTCAGTCTCCCGAGTAGCTGGGATTATAGGCGCCTGCCACCACGCCCAGCTAATTTTTGTATTTGTAGTAGAGAGGGGGTTTCACCATGTTGGCCAAGCTAGTCTTGAACTCCTGACCTCAAGTGATCTGCCTCAGCCTTACTGCCTGCCCCTAAGTGCTGGGATTGCAGGTGTTAGCCGCTGCGCTGGCCTCAAATAGTTTTTATCAAAGCTACTTCAATTAGTGGTTAGCAAGGCTTAAAGACTAATTCAGTGCTTTATTTTGACACTTGTCTGCAACATGTGGCTTTTTTTCCTGTGTCCTATGGGACCTAGTCATCTGTATGTATGTTAGACTCACAGAGGAATTAAAGAGATAAACATTCATGTGCTAAATTGATTTCTGTCTTGCTTTGTTATCCTATGTCTTAAAAATAACATTATTATAAATTTCCCAGGAGTTGAATTAATGCTAATAACTGGTAACTCGTTTTTATGTAAACAGCATACTTGAGACCAGAAATTTTCTGGACCACTTCATGGATCTCTGCCTGCCATTCTCATTGGTCCTCTGTTCATCCCTTCTTTCCTAGAGCTGCTCCTTACCTTGGCTTCTCTTCTGCCACATTGGCCTGCCTGACCTGTCCTCAGGCCCTGTCACTGCCCTAGATTACGTTTCCTACCTCTTCACTTCCAAATCTGGACCTCTCGTTTAGACCTTCTCTCCTGACTGCCAGACAGCATGTCCCACTGTCCTCCGGTGTACATCTCCAAAGTGTCCCACAGGCATTTATCTCAGATGAAGTTTCAAGTTGGACTCATTCTTCTGCCCCAACAGCAGAATGACTCATTGAGCCATTGAGCCATTCAGCACATTATATGGCAGATTCGGTGCTGTCTCTGGGAATACATAAATAAAGAGCGATTCCTTTTCCTGTTGAGGCAAATATGGATTTGGATAATTTCTATTCATGTCATGAATGTGGTATGTGGAAGGTATTCTGAGAGCAGAAAGGGATGTTTCACAGCACAGCCCGGCTGTGTGGTGCTCAGGGCAGGCCCTCTGGAGGAGGTGAGCCTGGGCTCTTGGGCTAATGTTTCAGCCCTCACTTTCCAGTCCTGAGCTGTTGTCACCAGTCCATCTTTCATGAGACCATTGGAGTGATCTTTCTGGTCTTGTCACTTCATGATTTAAAGTTTCCCTGGGCCTACATAGTGAAGTCCAAATTCAGCATGGTATTACCAGACCCTTATGATCCAGTCTTAACCATTGGTTAGGTGTCCTAGCCATACTGTTTATCTCTTGAGTACCTCTATGCTCTTTGACAAGTCCAGCCCCTACATGTTCATACCTCACTTCTGTGACACAGCCTTCCTTCAGGGCTCCCAATCTCTGTAGCCTCCGTGAACTATGCATTTGCTCTGCTGCTTGATTTGTTTCTGTGACTGTCCCATTCTCCTCGGGACACATAGCAGGGACCTTGTCTTGGTCCTTTTTTTTTTTTGGCTTTAACAGAACATAGCAAAGAACCTGACACAGGTGTATTCTGAGTTTACCACTGGGGTTATCACAGAGGTCTGCTAAGTGAATACAACACAGTGGGGACCCAGAACCTCTAGAAAGGGTTGAGGATTACAATCCCCAGATAGCTACAATGAGGGAATAATGTAACCTGTTTGCCTAGGGTGTTACATGGTAATCTTGAATTAGAACAACTGAGACTTCCATGGGACCTTAGGGTGATAACCATTAAACCTACTCTTTCAGTGTTAACTTTGTAAAAGCATCACACTAAGGAGGTTGTCATTTAATCCTCATACCTACCCTGGATTATTAACACTGTTGATGAAGAAAGCCTTACTTGGCTAAGATATGGAGCAGGTTAGTAAGTGGTAGAATAGATAATTCCAGTCCTGTCTCCAAAATACACATTTTTTTAATTAAAAAAATTTTTAATTTTCAATATATTTCTTATTTTTGATTTTTTATTTTCTGTAGAGTTGGAGTTTTGCCATGTTGTCCAAGCTGATCTCGAACTCATGGGTGCAAGCCATACCCCAACCTCGACCTCCCAAAGTGTTGGGCATACTGGCATGAGCCATGGTGCCTGGCCTAAAAATGCATACCCTTAAGCACTATGCCCTTACATTTTTAGATGTGGGATTTCTGTCTACCACATCGCCCCCACTAAGACCTAGGGCTTAGGTGTTGAGGTGGGAAAGATCTTGAGGCTTTTCTTCTCAAAATTAATCGGAAATGATGTGAATTTTATGTCTCTTTCTGGGGTTTTCCTCATAAGCTAATCTGGATTAGTAGACTTAAAGGTGAATGACCAACTGTATCCCTGGTTCACTGGTTAGGAAGAGTACGTAGTCATTGTGTATAGGCTATGCTCAACCTCTCCAAGCCAGTCTCCTTTGTGAAAGGTGATATACTTACAAGGCGATATATTAAATGGGAACCCAGGCAGGTTACCTACCCTACCATGACACTGGAAGTATTCTTTGCCTTAAGAAAAGGAGAATTGCTGGTTGGTTCCAGGTCTTGTGGGTACTTACTCTCTTTTCCCCTGGGCAATTTTGCTATAAAAATAGACCCAGGATCTCAAGGCCCAGTGGCTTTTGCCTTCTGGGATAATTTTTTGCCTCCCTGTTTAGTAGTAAGGGTCACATTTTAAATTGCAGCTATCACACTGGAGGGCGTCAGATCATTTACAACTTTGACTACTTAAATATTACTTGCTAAGATCTTGAGCTTGTCTCATGTTGACAGACTAGTGAAGTTGGTTACATTGTCTCTCTCCTCACTGGAGGGAGAGATTCAGAGTTGCCCTGTCCAACCCAGTGCTATCTCTGGAAAGGGTTGGATTGAAATCTGGTTTCCCTTCATTCTGAGCTGTCATCATGGGGGTTAGGTGAAAGGGTCCCGAGTAAGAAGATGGCATGGGTCCTAGGGTGCGGAGCCAGATGCCAAGTCAGACTTCACTCGGTAGCTTTATTCAAAGTCCCACTTTCACTCGTAGCATGTCGTAGGTGGTCTCTGCAAGTTGCTGACCCTGATTCAGACTGTTACATAAAAATCAGACACTTGGTTTTAGTTCCCAAACTGATTTTGATGACATTCTTGACTGCAGGGCTTGGAGTTAACCCCCCTGGGCCTGAGTTGTCCCTCTGTAAAGTTACACATCATTTCAGACTCAAAGGCCTCTAGCATGCAGGGTCTGGTGTCATAATAGGCACCGATGGGAACCATTACGTCATTGGCTTTTTTGGCTTTAATCTTCCCAATTGTAAGTTCCTTTCATGTTTAAAACAAGTTTAAAAGACAGGGGGACTTAGGCAAGCTCAGGCAGTCTAGCCTTTAATACAAGAATTTCAAAACATAAAGGAAAAAAACTTTTTTTTTTTTTTTAATCAGTACTTTGTGAGTTACAAGACAGCAGCAGCTCCTTAGTGTTGATTGCTGAGGCCTTTTTGGTTTGAAAACTCTGCTTCCTTTGTGAATTTGGTGTTAGGAGTTCTTATTGTTATTCTGCAGCTTTTACTATTGTCCTTTATTTACTGAACACAGTGAATACCAAGCACTCTGTTTATTAGAGGCTAGGAGTAGGGGCGGGTGGTTAAAGAAACAAAAAAGCGAATAATCTCCTCAAGGAGTTTCTGGCCTAATAGAATTATAGTAGACAGTGAAGTATCTAAACCCAGGAAATCAGAGTGAGGCACTGTGTCCATCGCCTTGAGAATTAATAGGCTGCATTTCTCGGTTCTCTTTTTTTTTTCCCCAACTGAGTCTTTCTGTGGACTTACATGGAACTTCTTATTCTCTTAAATCCTTAAGTTGCTTGACGATGTTCTTGAATTTGGAGAAACGGGATGTAGGGCCGTATGAAAAATCATTTGAAATCAGATTTAGGGGTATAAGGTTGAATAGTAATGTTTTACAAAGAAGAATGTAAGGCAGATAACTAATTTATCACGTCCAAAGTATAAAACTGCTACCTTTTCCCTAGAAAAGGAAAGCTCATTTTCGGCAGCCTAAATCAGTAAGATTTTCTTCCTCCTCCAAGTGCAGATTTTGTACCCTTTGTTTGTCAAAACATTCTTTGGCCCTACGCATGCCAGAGTGATATAGAAAGGAAGTTACCACATTTTTTTTGAGAACAAATCACTCCTGATAAAATTTCTTAGACAATTGATAATCATTTTGAGAAGAAATTTAATTGTATTTGGCTCTGTGTCTCACCTCTTTGGTATCACTCTTCTACCTCTTCCATCACTATAGCTAAATATTTAGAAGTATGTCTTGACACCTAGCACAAATGTTTCGGTTAAGTATTTTAAAACTGATGGATGGTATGGCCGGGCACTGTGGCTCACGCCTGTAATCCCAGCACTTTGGGAGGCCAAGGCGGGTGGATCACCTGAGGTCAGGAGTTTGAGACCAGCCTGACCAACATGGAGAAACCCCGTCTCTACTAAAAATACAAAATTTAGCCAGGGGTGGTGGCGCATGCCTGTAGTCCTGGCTACTCAGGAGGCTGAGGCAGGAGAATTGTCTGAACCCGGGAGGCAGAGGTTGCAGTGAGCCAAGATCGTGCCATTGCACTCCAGCCTGGGCAACAAGAGCAAAATTCAGTCTCAAAAAACAAAACAAAAAACTTTGATGGTATAGTACGAAAGAAACGTCTTGCAGTTTTCTGTTGCAGAGAATTAATTAGAACCAACCTGTCGGATTGTACCCATTCGCCTTTCAGAATCCTTTCTTCTCTGTGGAAACCCACGCTCCCAGCAGTGTGTGGAACACAGTAGATTCTCAAGGAATGCTTGTTGAATGTTGCAGTCTGCATCTTCTTGAAATAACAGAACTGTTGATAGCTGTTTAAAAGTAAAATGTGTCTAAAAAACATTTGGAAATTAAGATGTAAGAGATACAATGCACCAAAGCAATCTCTTAATTACTTAAAATGAATTATTTCAAAGAATCTTCTTTAATTGAATTTTCTGTGAAGTCTGGAATTTGTAAATTATGCCCCTTTGTTCAAACCAGCCCCTGAAAAGAACAATTAAGGCAATCAAGATAGCATTAAAGTTTTCAATGAAGTTGGCATTTTCTGTGTATTAAGATTGGATGTTAGCTGCTGAAGTTTGTGGAGGTAGGACATAAAGCTTCCAACATCAGTAATGCAAAATTGTCTTGAACCTGTGGTAAAATTTTGTTGGAGATTTTTTTCATTGCAGTGAAAAGGGCCATGTAGCATGCCTCAAAGCCAGGTTACTCAGCTTAGTCCTTGTTTAAGCAGTTTTGATATTCAAGTTCAATTTTCTCACTGATTTTATGATTAATTTCTTGGAAAATTTGAAAGTTTTCAAGAAGTAAAAAATTAATATCTTGTTATCCCACTATATAGAGATTAACTGCAGTTCAATGTTTGGTGCATTTTCTTCTAGTCTTTTTTTCTATGTATAAATATTAAAGTTATTACATAGTTGAGATCATACTGCATATATGATACTGTATCTTGCTTTTTTCATTTGAACGTCGTGAGCAATTTTCCCATGACATTACAAACTGTCTTTGAAAAATGGAAAACATTTGGGGCTGTCAGCATAACTGAAAATGTTTTCTTGGTGTGACACATGTATCTTTGTAATTGGTTTGATTTAGTGTGCTTTATTTCAATAAAAATTCAGTATTATAATTTACAGATTGGGGTGGGGAGTGGTATCTACTTCAAATTACTGAAATCTTCCTAGTAGAATTCTTTTTTAAATGTTTGAACTCCCCTGGTACATCTTAAATGCGACATTGACACTGCAGGTGCTTGGATGTCCTGGCACCTCAGAACACAACTTTGTGCGAAAGGAGTGCTGTGCATCTCAATAGTGCAATTCATTTCCAATGCAAGAATGCCAGGTTCTTAGGGCCCCCGGTCAGGATATTACCTACTTTATTTAAGTTGTGATTTTAAATCCCGTTTTCTATGGGAGATAACACTGGTGGAACAGATCTGCAGAGGGCCCTGCACCTGCGCTGGTGGATCAACGGTGTCTTCTCACCTCCAGGGCTAGCTGCCTTGCCTTCCCTCACGGGGCTTAAGTGGCTGGGAAGCAGATAGTGTAGATGAAGTCCTGGGCCGCTGGCTGCTGGACTGAGGCAGTGAGATGACTGGGCTGGCATTTGTTCTTTCTCTGCCTGTGTGTGACCTCTAACTATGTGCCTGGAAACTGAATTACATGTAATTAATGCTGCAAACAGGATTTTCTTATTGCCTAAGCATGAACTTGGTATGAAAATAATAGTTAATAATTTACCATGTAACTTGGATTCTTATAACCTGGACTGTAAATTTGTTTTAGCTCCAGTGGGAGTTTCCTTTTCAGAGTATGACGAAACCATCCTCATCTTTTCCACCCCTGGACTAATCATTTAAAATGGATACAGAAACTTTAAAACTGCTGAGTTTATCTTGTGTTAAGCAATTAAGACTTCTCTGTCTAATCATGCTACTTGTTCTGCTTTTGTCAATTGATACTCCAGTAGCCCTTTTGAAAAAGTATGTTTTTGGTAGAAATTAAGTTGTATGCCCTCAGGACGTACAACTTGGTTTTTTTTTTTCTTTTTTTTTTTTTTTTTTTTTTGTTCTGAAGCATGTTTAGATTTTTCTGTACTTGTATAGGTCTGATTGTTTATGTGGCTTAGCTAAGGTTTTCTAAAGCATCTTCTAGTAGCTGTCATTGGTTTGTAAAATAAAATTTGGGCTGTCAAAATGCACATTTTTTGGTGGTTAATCTTAATTATTTTTGACCCTTGTGAAAAGTCTTTTTGGGGAAGATTAGGTAGACAAACTTTGAAAATATTTTCACTGCTATGAGAGTCAGTCATAGATCATACTGCACATTACAGTTATCAAGCTAAACACCCAGGTCATACACCCAGTAGAAAAAGATGATTTCCCAGAAGCTGCTGGAATTTTCAGATTGACCAAATTGATGTTTAACACATCTTTTTCATGGAGAATAGCAACTGAAACAATAAGGAACATTTGCTTGAAATCCCTGGTCCACTTCTGATAGTGTTTTGAGCCTTCCATATTTGTTGTTAGGTATTTATTAAACATGCTGCCATGAGACTCCTATGTTAACAAGGGCATTGGGGTGGGGTTTGTTGAATTCTTTTTATCATTTGCAATGATAAAGGGGATCTTGATTTTAATTATTGAAGTAGCCCAGTTTATTGCTGAATGTGCCCATATTTTGCCATTATAATTACCTTTTGGATTATGAAACAAGTATGAAAGGTTATCCTTGAAGAACATGGGCACCTTGTAATATGTTACAGGCTGAGACACTAGGTGAAATAAGGCACACCTCTCCCCTCAAGTTTAGTCTTGCTGTAGAACTTTAAAAAAAAAGCCAACAATGGGGATAATTGAGTTTTAAACTTGATGGCAATGATTTAAGTGAAGAGAACCATCTGGGTTTATTTCCTGGTGTTGGAGAGGTGAATAAACATCAACAGTTGAGCCTTTGATTTCAGTGGATTTCAACATGAGGGGGTAGGACTTTGACGTATTATTCTTTTTCAGAATTCATAAGTGCCAGGCACTGTGCTTAGGTCATTAGATGGAGATGAGAAGATATTTTCTATAGGAAGAGATGGTTGATTGTACCATGCTGTAGAAAGATGGCTGAAGATTTTTTTTGGTTTATTTTGTTTTTTAAAAGTAAGCTTGTGCCGGTTGGGGAAGAGGAAGTGAAGTTCCTTTTTGATGGTGTTGAGTTTGAGATGTCCAGTAGGCAGTTAGAAATCTGGGAGGGCTGTTGAGCTCTTTAGTCCAGTTTTGGGAAACGTGTGTGGGTAAGGTAGGGGTTGAGGATATCACCCAGGGTGACACTAGCCTTTCAGGGACAGAAGGGAACCCCACCAAGGCGACTGAGGAGGGAGCAGAGAGTTTCAATTTCAAGGAGGAGGAAAGAGGAGCCAGCAGGAAAATAAAATGGAGAGGTAGGAGAACCAGGGAAGGAGCCTCAGAAGGGAGGTGCTGGGGAACAGGTGGGCTCACTCAGGGAGTGAATGTTGGGAGAGAGAGACATTTGCAAACGTTGGAAGAGACAGATAGTTGCAGGCCTCACTTTCAGAGAGCTGCAAATTGCATGATGTTGGTAGTGGGGATTCGGTCTAAGGGTGAAGTGAAGAGGGCAGGAGGGGAAGGGAGAGAAACCGTTTAAAGAGATGAGGCCTAAGAGGCAGGCTGGCCCTAGGACCGACCTGAAGCTACCTTTTGGTAAAATACTCTAGGCTTAGAAGAGGATCAGAATAATCGAATAGGAATATAGATTACACTTGAGTGGGAGTCCTAGCTCTTGTTTACTACCTGTTGACCTTGGATGAATTAACTTTCAAACTTGGATTTTCATCTGCAGAATGGAGATATTATAGGTGTCATAGGAAGTAATTGACATAGTACCTGATGCAGGAAGTATTCTCATGTTAATGCTTCTATTTTTTAATAGGTGCTACTTGGAAAGGTTGAGAGGCTAAAGAGGGACAGTTTGATTTCCTCTGACCACCAGCGGGAAGGGAGGATGTGTCTTCTGCAGGGAGAGCAGCCAGGGGATTGGTTGGATCAGTGCAGAAAGGAATGGGGGGCACCTAGAGTGCTGAGTTGAGCACCTCAGAAGGGAGGTGTGGCCCGCAGGACATTGTCAGCACGTGCGATGATAGTGCAGGCCGTGGATTTGAGAACATTCACAGAATATTTGGTGGAGGAAAACGTCCAGGGGAATGTAATAGATTGATGTGATAGGAGGCAGAGACTTTTCAACTTAAAATTCAAATTTAAACTACATATTTAGGGAGTTCATTATTAGAAAGAATGGGCCCCTGTCAAATGAAACCTCTAAGCTTACTTGAAAATCTTATAAGTCCTATCCTTTGAAAATTAATTGATAGTCAAGCAATAACAGATCCCTAGGTGAGGCGAGAATAGTGGAAGGGGAAATTCCTAAGGCAGAAGATCACTGCCAGTGACGGTAGGTTTTTAAAAATGCAACACTGTGGTTGGTGTTTCCTGGCCTGACTCATACCTTTCACAGGTTTATCCTGAACATTTAGGAGTGGAATGTAAGTTTGGCTCCTTAACTGTGTAAGAGTTTAAGGAAAGGAATGAGTATCCATGAGTGCTGGGTATGTTCTGGATTCAGTAAAGTAACTTTCTTTTGTTTTTGAGACGGAGTTTTGCTCTTGTCACCCAGGCTGGAGTGCAACCTCGGTTCTTTGCAACCACTGCCTCCCAGGTTCAAGCAATTCTCCTCCTCAGCCTCCCGAGTGGCTGGGATTACAGGCGCCTGCCACCACGCCCGGCTAATTTTTATATTTTTTAGTAGAGACGGGTTTTCACCATGTTGGCCAGGCTGGTCGTGAACTCCTGACCTCAAGAGATCTGCCCGCCTCGGCCTCCCAAAGTGCTGAGATTACAGGTGTGAGCCACTGCGCCTGGCCCTGGATTCAGTAACTCTTAATGTTGAAAACAAAGCAGCAGGATTCTTCACAACCCTCTCCCCTCCCCACTTCCCTGAAGGATGAGAGAGAGGATCATGATTGAGGCTGTCCTGAAGGACATCTACCAAATACATGCCAGGCCTTAGGTGATCACGTAGCCTGATTTGTCCAGGGCAGACTGACTTTGTACCTGATGTCCCAGTAGAAATTTTAACAGTGACTCTTTTCGGGTTCAACAGTAATACTGTTTTGAATGACAAGTTATGTGATCACCTTATCTAGAGGGGATGTTGGAACAAGCCCAGCTGGGCCTGGAAGTGATTTCTGGCTCTCCTGAAAACATCACACACATACACACTCATCAGAGGGGTCTGTTGGAATGGTAACTTTGGGTAACCAAAAATGTCTTGTCTTTAAAGCAAATGTCTCCTGTCCTTATCTGTAAATTTTGTGCAGTACCTACCTCATAGATGGGAGAATTTCATGAGATATTTGTACACCTAGCACGGTGGTTGACACATAGTAACTTTTAGTAATTGGTAGTTACCAATATTGTAGATATTGGTAGTATTACCAATAAAGTATATGTCAAGGCCAGATGATATGTTTTTCCAGAATAAAACTTAATTGCTTACTAGTAATCCCTTATAAAGAAAATAGGCAGACATGCTTTGACATTGTGACAACATGGAAAGTAAGTGGGTTGCTTTCAAAAGGGTTAAATAATTGAGCAACTCTAAAACCTTTTTTCTTCTTCCTAGGTCTTAGTGGTGCAATGGCTAGTATAAGCGTGCGTTCGAGTACCCCAGGCTCTCCTACACATGTAAGCAGTGGATCGAATGCTAGTCGAAGGAGAAATGGACTCCATGATGTCGATTTGAACACTTTCATATCAGAAGAAATGGCACTCCACTTGGACAATGGTGGAACTAGAAAGCGTACCTCAGCCCAGTGTGGCGATGTCATTACAGACTCACCAACCCATAAACGCAACAGAATGATCTAAACTGCAAACATTTTCACACCCACCATGCTGCTTGAAAGCCACTTGATCCTCAACATATACTGTAATTGCAAAGGAAACATGAGGCCATCTTCCCTTGTTCACTGTTTAAGACAAGTGAATTCTATAGTGGTTGCCATAAAAGGAAGTTCTAGGTATTTATAGTAGATTCCCTTGTAATTATGGCTTTCTTAAAACTATAATCCTAGCAGAGGACATCAGATATTGTGTAGTCGTTAACAAGATCATCATAGGCAAACATATATCCGTTCCAAGGCTAAAAGTGACCTTAACTGTATTTATTCTCAAAGGGAAAGGAAATATCGGATGTTTATTTGGTTATAGAATGCTTTTTTTCTTTTTTTGAGGGTCCATTTCCTGCTGCGTTGAGTATTTTGCTTCAGCAGTATTGCCAGGTTCCTAAAATTGTCTAAAAACATGATTTGGCTTCCATTTTTGCAGCTGCACTGTACCATGCACCTGGTTTCTATATAGTAACAGTGTGCAATTCTAATTATTGGACCGTGCCCTGTTTTTAGTTTTCAAAGCAGTTTCTAATTCTGGTGATTGTGTGATGTAAAGAGGTGCTATGATGGTCATGCAATTAATACTAAATATTGAATCAATGCACAGAGCTTTATTGGATTCACTTTGTGTGTGTTAGTGCTCTAAAGTAGCAATATTATTATTAAACTGCCCCCAGATTAACCCTGTAGGCCTAAAGTACTCAGTTTTAAGACAAACACTACTTCCCATGCAGGGTACTTTCCTTATGGTAAATGTAAACATGTAGACTGCATTCGAGGTGACCTAAAGTAGAGCGGTCATGAACTTTGAGAATGGGCTTCCTTTTTGGTTCAGTATTAGAGGGAGAGGGAGATGGATGGTGGAGTAGGTTTTCTAGTCTATCATTTTACATTTTTCATGGAGTCCCTGCTTAGTGCAGTTTCCATTGGAATGGGTGGAAGACGACAAAGCTCTCTTTTATCTGCTAATAATGTGATTGCAACTTAAAATAGCAAAACCCAACTCTCCCTGTCCCTCCAATCCCTCTCCTAAAAAGTTGAGTTTGGAATCTCATTCTGGAAAAGATGGAATCGCATGGAGATTCTCTAGCTGTTAGGTAGACCTAAATAAAAGTTCTCAATAGATTCCTCTTTTGAGTAAATATAAGACCTCTTGTAGCTACAATGTTTTAGAGCATGTTTCATCTTCATTTTTAATATCCTGAACTGAATGATAGTGTTTTTTTAGATGAAGAACTGATGTCAGCCTGCCAGGTACTGTAATTTATTCTATCATATTATTATATTATATATCAAGTAGGACAGTGAAAAATGTTTCCTTGCAAACTTGTAGTCCAGTATCAGTTACTTCCTATTTTTATCCTTAGAAGACCATTGCAAATCAGTGTAAGGGTTTTTCCAGTAATTACTCACAGCACTTTGTTAAAGTTTGCAATTTCTTCAGCCATTTAATAATACCTTTCTGTGAAGAAACTTTGCTGAGTTAACCATAAATATTCATTCATTGACTGGGTGGGATGTGAATGGAATGTTAGAAATGTTGTGTGAATTGAAGTTCTGTATTCATTATAGATGTAGCCCTTATTTAAAAAAGTGAATTCCATACTAAAACTAGGAATGAAAGATATTTCTAAATCTTTGCAAAAGTGGATCATTTTTTGTTTGACTATAATAGCAGGAAGAATTATAGCAATCTGTCATATTACCTTAGACAAGCCTATGTATTATGAATACTTTCAAGCTTCCCTTTGGAATATACAAGACATGCATTTGGAGTTACCTTTGTTTTTCTATCGTTGTAAATTTAGATTCTGGAATTGGGGTTTGGTGGTGCAATGTGTTGCTCACAAGTGGCCAGAACTCCTATTCCTAAAAGGATTTTGAGATGGAGGAACACATATTTAATTCCCCTTTATGCCTTGGTTCTCGTTCCTCTTTCCACGTTGGATAACAATTTTTTGGTTGTTTTGTTTAAGTTGGTGCTCTGAAGCTTAATCTCAGTACCCTTTACTCTGAATTGTCAAATTTTGATAAAACATGTGCCATTTTCTTTGGTAAGAGAAAGCAGGTCTTAATGTCTGCCAGAACACAATTTATATGCCTTATTGGCTTCATTAAACTTTTACAAAACTTTAGCATTTGTTACTTTTTTCCATTGCATTTACTTTCAAATGCACCTAATGCATTTGTCACCCAGTTGCAACTTTTCCCTTCTCTGTCCCATTGCTCTCTCCTTTCCCCCAAACACAGAATAAACATGAAGCTCAGCAGTAGAAGCGTAACGATTTCTCTTAGGAAAAACTTCTGACAGCTAGATTTTTCAAGTGTTTCCCCGTGCTAGTTTAGATGCAAAACAAATCATGGAAGATTGCATACCTGTGTGGTACTTTAAAAACAAGTTGACTTTTTCAGTTTCTTGAACAGTTAAGGGTGGATTTAAAAACTAGACAGTTTAGTTTGGGGGAACAGAACCTCTCTTCGACTTAAGCCAGATTCTCTGATTCTTTTAGACGTCATAGCTCCTTAGTTCTGCTCCTGTTGCCCTAACTTGGCATGGGCAAGTTGAAATTCATCCTTAGACTGCAGCGTTCTGAGCATGGCTGAAGTATTACAATGTTTAATATTTTATAGAGCAAAATTAATGGAAAGCATTTGGCTGAATCTAAAGACCTGCAGTCAGATTCTTCAATGTGGTTTACCCAGCTGGAGTAGTGATACACACCTTAATCATAAAATGAATAAAAACAAAAAAACCATTGGGGCTTGTCTGCAGTTTTGTTTTGGTCATCACATCTGAATAACTTTTTGATGCAATCAAATGAAGTTTAGGCTTTTAAAAAAGAATTAGCTTTCTAAATGTTTTTTTCTAAGGGCTACTGGAACTCATTAAACTCGAATAATTGTGGCTTTGGGCCTGAAGATTTCCATTCAACAGTGAAAACTGGCTAACTTCCTTTATAGTGAGAGGGATGGCCAACATCCAACCCAGAGAGCTAGTCAACCTCAGAGGCCAGTGCAAGACGCCAAGAGATGATTTTGAAATGGAGCCATAATTTTAGAAAATTATGAACAGAATGAATAAGTTTTTGGCCTGGCTACTACCTCTAGTGGTGACTATATTAGCAGATGAATCCATTGCATTTTCCTTCATGTAGTATGTTATAACCTGGCGCTTCATTCATTAGATTGATGGCTGAGGTATTTAGTTATGGTGAGGATGGGAATCTTCAGAGATACATTCTGGACTTGTGGAATGAAGTGACTAGAAAGGTCCTTCCAGAGGAACCCCTTGTTTAAAGTTATAATTGTTTATGGTGCCTGCTACCCCTTCTTGAAAGTTGTGGGCTTTGATGGTTTAGATGACCTTACCCCATAAGGCCAGCTTCTAGCCTCCCTTTGGAATATTTGAGGTGTGTGATGTTTTAGTGGGGGCAGCATTTGAGAGAGGAGCAGGCCCGAGCACTCAGGCTGGCTGTCAGACCATGTGTTGTACTGTTGGGTTTGATGGGATAAGATCCAGGGTTTTACTTCCTATAATGGGACCTGCAGGCTCCTTGTGAAGTTCAGTAGACAGCCTGTGACGTGGCAAGTCAAATTTTCAATGGCCCCTCTTTTTATTTAGTGCTTAAAAAAAAAGATTTAAAACAGCAAAAATCAAGCCACACAGCAGCTTATAGTATATACAGGTCTTTTATACATTAGAATTAATATGGTGAAATCTTTTTTGTGTGTGTGTGTGACAGAGTTTCACTCTGTCACCCAGGCTGGAGTGCAGTGGTGTGATCTTGGCTCACCGCAACCTCTGCCTCCTGGGTTCAAACAATTTTCATGCCTCAGCCTCCTGAGTAGCTGGTATTACAGGCACCTGTCACCACACCTGGCTAATTTTTGTATTTTTGTTAGATACGGGGTTTCAAATATGGTGAAATCTTATGACAGAATAGTATTCCCTTGTACAGATGAGCCTTGATGCAGGTTACAGATTTTTTATAATTAGTAATGCAGCAGTGAAGTTTTTTCTTTTTCTTGTTTTTTGAGACGGAGTCTCTGTCGCTGGAGTGCCGTGGTGCGATCCCAGGTCTGCCTCCCCCAGGTTCAAGCTATTCTCCTGCCTAGAACTACAGGTGTGCGCCACCACGCCCAGCTAATTTAATTTTTAATTTTTAATTTTTAGTAGAGACGGCATTTCACCATGTTGGCCAGGCTAGTCTTGAATTCCTGACCTTAAGTGATCTGCCCGCCTTGGCCTCCCCAAGTACTGGGATTACAGGCATGAGACACTGCGCCTGGCCTATTTTTTAAATTTCTCTATGACAAATTTCTGCAGATGAACCATCTGGGTCAAAGGAATTCATCTATAAAATACTGATGGGTCTTGCCAAAGTACCTTCTGCAAGGTACCAGTTAATACTTCCATCAGAAAGTAAGAGCACCTGTTCCCTTACATCATAGCCAGTGTTAGGTATTCATACTTCCTTTGGCAGAAGTGACCTTTCAGTTTTAATCTGTTATTTTACCTGCTCGTATGAAGGAAGACTTTTTGCTTGATATCACGTGGGTTTGAATGCTGACTACTACCAGGTCTGGGAACCTAGGTCTGTTTGCCTCTCTGGGCTCAGTTTTATCATCTGTGAAATAAATAGAAAAAATAGAAAAATAAATTTAAAAATGTGAATGTTAGTGACTTGTGTTCCTTGGAAGTTGGATACATCTACATCTCCATTTATAATTCTCCCATCAGCAGAGCCCTGGAGAACTCTGGATTGTGGCTACTAGCTTCTCTTAACATGCCATTGAAAAATTAGCTCTTTTTGGCTAGGCGTGGTGGGTCATTCCTGTAATCCCAGCACTGGGAGGCCGAGGCGGGCGGATCACGAGGTCAAGAGATTGAGACCATCCTGGCCAACATGGTGAAACCTCGTCTCTACTAAAAATACAAAAATTAGCTGGGCGTGGTGGTGCGCACCTGTAGTCCCACTTTCTCGGGAGGGTGAGACAGGAGAATCACTTGAACCCCGGAGGCGGAGAGGTTGCGGTGAGCAAAGATTGCACCACTGCACTCCAGCCTGGTAACAGAGCGAGACTCCGTCTAAAAAAAGAAAAAGAAAAATTAGCCCTTTCTTTTTTCTTTGAGGCAGGGTTTTACTCTGTTGCCTAGGCTGGAGTGCAGTGGCACGATCATAGCTCACTGCAGCCTGGATAGGTAACGAACTAAGTGGTGAGTTTTAAGGGAAGGGGCTTATTCACATGTGAGAGAGATTTTAATTTTTCGAACTGAAGTTGAGTGCCCTCCCAGGAGATGCCACAGGTCGGCAAGTACAGGCTGCCATACTTCACTAGCACTTAACCCTCAAGTGGGGAAGCTACTCCTCTTTAGCCCAAGTAGAGGGAGTATGGGGTGCTAGTGTGGTTGCTGTGCACTGCCACTGTTGGGGTGGGTGCTGGTGTGCTTGCTGT